>NC_056732.1:130752330-131052330 GCF_019279795.1 Protopterus annectens | reverse complement strand
CCACTATAATGCTGGTCCTGTTGTGTATGTTACTGTATCCTTGATTCTACATGCATAGATTTGTGCTATTTAAATTGACAATAGAGGATTTAGAAGATGCAGTTTTGAAGAATGGTACAGTTCCATTACAATCTGCAGCATGCCCATACAAAATGTACATTTTTATGAGACTTCCTCAGAAAAAGACAGCACAAAATATTCTACCCAGTAAATAATTGTATCTATGCATGCAAGTGACTCTTTTCAATTAACAAAACATTCCTATATTCCATAGTGATTCCTTCAACAGTGATTTGGAGGGAAAGCTGACATGAATGGTAAATGCAATATTCCCAGTGCTCTGTTCCCAATTCACCAATCAGTAATTAATTCAAATTATAAAACTGTCACTTTCTCTTTACAGTCAATAAAGACACCTCTCAAAATGAATAATGCTTAAAACTGATCCTTACTATCATTAACCACTCATAAGAATAGTAGATATCAAAATATCCATTGTTTAGTGGTTCCCCATACTTACTCAAAAATCCTGTCTTAATCAATATATTTTCTTTTAGTGGGTCCACTGGAACAGCCCGATGGTTTTACATCCTACATCCAACTGGCTAATTCATTTTTCTACATTTTGACAGCCAAGCTTTAACGTTCTGGGTGAGAGTCTTATGCCAGATTTATTCCCCAACTGGAGAGCCTTATCACCACATCCATTCCCCACCGAGGCACAGGGACTGTCTGCAGAGTCTGTGCACTGTCTTAACCTCATCCTTGGCTTGAGTGCTACATAATGGGCTGCCTTCAGCAGTTACATACTGACCACCACATTCCAAGTCATCTGGTCATTTGTGCATGATGGGCTTTTTGGCATAAGAGGTACAACTGCACTCCTGCAGGTTTTGCTAATGGAATGAGGCAAGCTACCAACCTTCTCCAGGAATGGGAAAACTAGGATGAACCATTCATTCTTATCGTTTCTCACCTGGTCCCACCAGAGTATTTACCTGTAAGTGGACACAGATCCTCTAGGACACAATTAGATGTTATCCCTCTAAGCCACAGGGCTATACTTCAATGTACTATTTTGTTAAATATATTATTTCAGTATGTAGAAACACAGAAAGTCAGGACATTCCCAAATAAACCTGTAGCCAGGGTAGAGTTTCTGGAAATACAAATTATAAGTACAACAAAAATCAATAGTCCAATTTGGACTTCCTAATAACTCTCTAAACCTGAAATCCCCCTCCCCCTTTAACCCTCACTCTGTCCCAACTCCCAATAACTCCCTAAACCTAAAATCCTCCTCTCCTCTCTCACTCTAACTCTGAGCTAACTCCTGATCACTCCCTAAACGTAAAATACCCCTCCCCTCTCTAACACTAACTCTAAGCCAACTCCCAATCACTCCCTAAACCTAAAATCCCCCTCCTCTCCCTAAGCTTAACTCTGAGCCAACTCCAGGTCATTGCATAAACATAACCCCCCTCCCTAACCCTAAAGCTCCCTTCCCCCTTTCCTTTCCCCACTTATCTGTTCCACTATGAGGCCTTGATGGCACCTGACCACTGTAGCAGCTGCAATCCTGACCTCACTTTCAAGTTCAAGCAGCTGCTCAGCCAGATGGCTGGATGCAGAAACAGCCACTTGAGCACATGGCTGCGAGTTCCTGCCTTTCAGGCAGCCGAGGCTCGAGAGGCTGTAAGGGTCCCATATAGCAGTGTACATCCTTGCATGATTCCACCAATGCACCATTGCAACAACTGCAAATCCGTGTATTTGTTTACTCAGTGAACAGCAGTAAACAGTGTAAAGTTAACTTGTTAACCCCCCCCCCCCCAACAACTAGTAATGCAAGTGCTACTATAATTTTCAAACCAGGACCTGTAACAGTCTACGCAAACAGAACAGATTCACTGCAAGTAAATAAAAACATGAAATTTGCTAACAGATTCCTAAAAAAAGAAAACACACTTAAGACGTACCTCAGCTGTAATAAACAAATAGAAACTGTGAATACCTCCCTTGTCATGCAACAGGGTTTTGCTAATTTAAAAGTACAAGAAGAAATGAAAGACGGAACCAAAGGAAGTATTTTTCTTGTATCTGTCTTACTAAAGCCTCAGCTGAAATTTGCTTACTAAGAGCCTTTACTTACAGAAAAAAGGTTACAGAAATGTGAAATAATTTCTGAATGTAGCATACAAGCAGCTGTACCAACAGGAAGACTGTACACACTTTACTTTTGTGCATAAGAAGTCCCAGACTGTTAGGAAAATGGAGCACATAAGTCCTCATATGTCCTCAACTACTCCAGACTATATACTGAAGCCCTCATAAAAATGAGATCAGGGTACACTTGCCAGTACCATTTTACAAACATGCGATGAAAATCATGCTTTATGAGTTAGGCTTACCATACGTCCGGTTTTCCCCAGACATGTCCTCTTTTTGTGCTCCTGTCCAGGCGTCCAGGCATTTTTTAAAAATACTGCAATTTGTCCGCTGTGACCCATAGGAGTACACACTCCCATGCATTTTCAGGTATTATTTCCATTGCATGTGCCCGTCTGGTCACTCGCTGTACTGTAGCAATTCTCCCATTCGCTGAGAGATGGAGCTGCGTGCCAAGGAGGTGCCGACTGCTGCTAAGGCTGTTTCGTCATCAAAGCAGGAGCATGCTGATGCTTGTAGTAAGGAAGAAGAACCTTTTAAGTGAGGAAGCTGACAGGGTCCGACTCCGACAGCCGACTTCGAGGTACCAATTTTTTTGCTTCCTGGTCTCTTGCACAGTTCACCTCCCTCTGAGAAAGGCAGACAGGGCCTGGCAGCCGACTCCGAGGTACCAATTTTTTGCTTCCTGGTCTCTTGCACACCTCCCTCTGAGAAAGGCAGTCTAGGCTTACACTACTAAGTTATATTAAAGAAGGCACTTGTTTAGATATTTTTAAGAACAGTTTGGCCACTTGTTATTGGTGTACCTCTCATCAGTCCAGATTTTTGGCCGATGTTGTGCTATCCCTCATACAATTTCCTTTTTTTGCTGGCAAATAATGGCTGAAATCACTAAGTAATGGCATAACATTTGAGTTTTATACTTCTGATCCTTCACAAAATGCATGCTAATGCAAAAACAGTTGTTCCAACAACTTTCTAAGTTTATAAGACCAATATTTAATATTTGTCCACGATTTTGGGCCTTTGTAGCGGCTAGCCCTCTCTATTCCTGTCTCTTCCCAGCAGGTTTACTGAACTAGATTAAACACATACTCCAAGTCCAAGAATGAATGATTTTACATACATTTGTGACTTTTTAAAAAAGAAAATGTCTTTGTCATGAGATTTAATTCATACCCAACATTGCGTACATGGAGGAAACTGAATAGGAAAGGAATGCTACAGAGGGGAAGAAACAGTGAAGCCATTTTCTTTTTATGCATGGGAAAGTGAAGACAATTGCGCTGGGAGAAAAAAATGAACTCTTGAGAAAGAAAGAGACATTTATTAATTTGTTGACATTTGTTAACTGGGTAAGTCCAGCTGGGCAGAGAGCCTTTTTTCACCACAGGCCCAAGGAGAAAAGCTCAGAGAATACAAAATTATAGACAGACAGTTCTAAAGGGACACAGCAGTAGTCAGTAGTCATGATATAAAGCAGGTGGAAAATATAGGTGGTTTAAGACATTCAATGTTCCTGACTGACAAAGGATGAAAAGAGTTAGACAAAAGTAGTATAGCATAGTTGTATTAGGTAAATGATATATTGGGAACTGCTAGAAAATACTTGTGGGGAGTACAGGAAGAGGAATGGGTAAGTTAAGTGGGTTGAGAATGTTAGTATTAAAATGGGGAAGCCATAAGGGGGAATAGAAGAGGGGCTGGACATAAGTGTAGAGTCTAGCTGTTTAATGAATCATGCATATTGCAAAGTTCATAATCTGAGATGAGTTGAAGCATTCCACAACTAATACATTTCAGTATGGTGAACATGGGAAAGGTAACAGTGCTATATTACAGGATCATAGGAAGTTACTAGGCTATTGGACCGGAGGCCCTTATAAGCTTAGGCAAGAGTTTAGCCCATGTTTAGACAAGTCAGCATCCGATGCCCCTGCCCAGCAGGGACATGAGTGGAATCCCAGGAGTGTATTTTCTGTTTCCCATCCAGTTATCCGGGTTGCACTTAAAAAGGAGTAAAGCGGTACTACGCTTGACGTGAAGAGAGAGTCTATTCCACAGATGGGGGTGTCTCTGGGACACAAATCTGTCCTGCCAACAAGTCCTGTTGATATCACAGATCAGGGCACCAGAGCAATCAGCTGTTTAAATATTATACAACAAAGCAAATGCAATCACCCGAACCCTTACCCAGCTGTCTCATACACTCCAAAAGTAGTTCACTCACGTTGCACCATGAACGTCACAGTTTTGCACACAGTATTTGACACAGGGCAATGAAAGGGACAAACCTAAGTAGAAGTTGGTTGGATTAAGAAAGTTTACCCTTCATAACTTGGCTTCCCGGGTGAGTGATATTTTCCAAAATATTTTTTAAGACTCTTAGTAAAACAAGAGTAAAGTCACTAAATAATGCTAGAGACTTGTTACACACTTCATCATCTCCTTAAGAACTTTTATGCTAATAGAAAATTGCTAAAATAACATGTTTTGAAAGTTTGCACGAGCATTACTTAATATCTGACCTGATTTTTGAGACTTTGTCTCCCCTTTCTTTTTTTTCTGTTATCATTAGTGAAAGTGAATCACATCATCAGCTTGAAGACTTGAAATTTAACAAAGTTTAACCCATGAAAATACCGAAATGCCATTGTTCATTTACGGACGCAATGAAGGCCAAGTACCCGTGTGTGCAGGTCGATATGAATGGGAAGCAGAATGCATGACATGTGGTGGCAGAACGTTTACTTCTGTTGCAAATAAAGGTGTACTTGATTTGAATGCGCACATAAGCACCCCGAAGCATGTTAAAAATGTTCGAGGAGAAAGTTCACCTAGTTCAAAAATTGATGAATCAGTGTCAGCGTCTGAAGGAACTCTGTTGTTTCATGCCATTAAAAGGTCGATGGACTGCAGTTGTGGCATGTTGAAAACAATATTACCCGACTCCGATATTGCACAAAGAGTTTTGTGCGCCCGGACTAAAATGGAAGCAATTGTCAACTCTGTCCTGTCTCCGCATTCTGTCTACTTGTTGGAGAAAGCACTTAACCATATACGTTATTGTGGAGTCGCAACGGATGGTAGCAATCATGGTGCTCTGAAGTTATTTCCGATCCTCTTACAGTATTTTGACTGGAAAAAAGGTGGCATACAGTCGAAGCTTGTTGATGGTCACAGCACCCCTAATGAAACTGCAGATACAATTTCCAGATGCGTTAAGGACAGTTTATTCAAGCACCACTTATTTCAGAAATGTATTGCCTTCACGGGAGATAATTGCAATACTAATTTTGGCAGTATCAGGCATGGAGCTGATGGCTATAATGTCTTTGCTAATTTGAAGAAGATGAAAAAGAATGGAATGTTAGTTGGAGCTGGCTGTCCAGCACATGTACTAAACAACTGCGTGCAGCATGGCGCTGACACACATGATGTTGACATCAAGTCGATACTTCTGAAAATTTACAACTACTTTTCAATTTACATCGTTCAAACTGAACAATTGAAAAACTATTGTGAATTTGTTGAAGTGGCATATCGTCAACTGCTTTACCACAGCAAAACTAGATGGTTGTCATTATTGCCAGGCATTCAGCGGCTGTTGCAGATGTTTCCCGCTTTAAAGTCTTTTTTCTTGTCTCAAAAAAGTCCACCTATTGTAATACAAAAGTTCTTTGAAAATGATATGGGTGAAGTTTACCTTTGGCACATGCATTCACTGATGAGTGTATTCCATTTGTCATTGAAGAAATTGAACAAGAAAACAACTCGTTGCTGGAGGTTATACACTGCCTGAAATCTGTTCACACTGTTCTCACATGCCGTGTGCAAGAGGGGTTCATTTCACTTAAGGTGAAAGAACTGTTAAAGGTGAAAGAACTGTTAACGAAGTTGCGTAAAGATGGACTAGAAGACTGTTGCGATGCTTTCTGTACACAAGTGGCCACAATGTACAGAACGTGTCCAGAGTATCTGGAAATGTGGACAGAACCACTGGAGTTCAGTAGATTTGCATGGATGACATTAACTGAAATTCCAAGTTGGAATGACGTTGAGCAAACTGTGTTATATCTCAGAGAAAAGGGTGTGCAAGTTGACGATTCCAAATGTTTTGATCAATTTTGCAAATTGAAGAAATTTGTTGAGACTAATCTTAATGAGGAAGACTTCAAAGAGATTCTGGCTCACAAGAGATGGGTGAAATACTTCAACAATTGCAAGAACGAGGAATGTTTCTCAGAAATTACTGTGATTGCAGAGTTTTTCTTTGCAATTTCGGCACATAACGCAAACGCTGAATGGGTATTTTCACTGATGCAAAGCCAGTGGACAAAGGAAAGGAACAAGTTGTCGGTTGAATCGATCAAAGGAATTCTGTTCGTGCAGCATAATTTTAAGCATATGTTGTACAGACAGTTTCATGCATACCTCTGCACCCAGCCGAATTTACTGAAAGCAATTAGTTCTTCCGAAAAATATGCTTGGGCTAAAGCACAGACTCGGTCAGACTTGTCAGATTTTTCAGGTGCAACATAAACTAACTTTTAATTAAATATATTAAATATAAAATAATGCATTATATATGCCTTCTCTATTCTTCACACAGACCATTGTTTGTATTTGTAATTTATTGCTTGGCCAGTGGTGCCAAAGGCAAAAGCTATTTTTGTTATTTTTTGGTATTTGTGACATTTTGTTGTGAGTAACAGAACATCCTCTTTTTCGTATAACCAAATATGGTAACCCTAGGCAAAGTGGCATCTTAAACAACAGTCATATTGACCTTTGACTGTAATCTGGATGGCAGTTGCAATACAAAATTCAATATGATTATAACATGACAAGCATACTTTGCTCTCTGCAAAGCACACTTTCCTGAACACATACATAAAGAGATTGATTGGCAGTGTACTCCATACTCATTTTATGAGTACTCTTATTGAAATACACTCTAGGGTACGCCAAACCTCCTGTAACAGAGGCACATGGGATATATGCAAATGACCCTTATGAACAGAAGGTGTTTCAGCTATACGGCAATTCTGATTGCCCATGACTTTTACATTTGAAGTCATTTTAATGGATAATTTCAGGCCAATAAAGTTAAACCCCCACTAACCACAAATATGCATATTTCAGCCTTGTTATGACCTCATTAGCATAACATAAGCAGAGTGTTTCATTAAGCATAAGAAACACAGGGTGATTATACCCAGCTGATGTCCATTATCATTAGGGTGACTGCAAAATATCCCAAATAACAAATTAAAAGAGAGAGTTAGAAGGTCACACTGAAAAAGCAACCAGAAAAAAATAAATGAAAACTGCAACCAAGCTAAAACTTCCAATAAGTGACCTCCCAAACCTACTGTAACAGAGGTACATGGGATACATGCAAATGATCCTTATGAACATCAGGTGCTTCAGCTATATGGCAATTCTGATTGCCCATGACTTTTACATTTGAAGCTGTTTTAATGGACAACTTCAGGCCAATAAAGTTAAACCCCCCCTAACCACAAATATGCATATTTCAGCATTATTATCATAAGTAGAGTGTTTGACTAAGCATAAGAAACACAGGGTTGTTATACCCAGCTGATGTCCATTATCATTAGGGTGACTGCAAAATATTCCCAATAACAAATTAAAACAGAGAGTTAGAAGGTCACACTGAAAAAACAATCAGAAAAAAATAAATGAAAACTCCAGCCAAGCTAGAACTTACAATGAGTGACCTCCCAAACCTCCTGAAACAGATGCACATGGGATATATGAAAATGACTATGGTAACAGTCCAAGAATTTCAGAGAAATCCTTTAAATGCATCTACCATGTAAACAGAAGTAATGGTAGATTTAATAATTTGCAAAAAAAAAGATGACGTTAAAAGTTTTAGGGTAAAATATTTTAACTAGCTAAAGTTTCAAGCAAGTACAATCACTAGATATGTGACAAGCACAGTGGTAAAAATGAGTGAAGAATAGAAGAAAATGTACAAGCTGATAACTTTGTAAATGATTAGTTTGGTGCCATCTTTTCAGAAAAATAGCTTTGTACCTCACATTTTAAATGCAACAGTAAACCTGTGCAAATCAACCCAAAGAGGTGATTTTGTGGTCAACATTCAGAAGCAATTTGCCGGTAGGATGTGACACCATGGCTACTAATATATAATTGGGAGAATCCTGTAAATGGCAAGTAATAAATTATGGTCTTATGACATTAAGAGATATGACCATTTACTGAAATTCTCACATAAATGCACTAAATCGGAAAACCCCACTCACGTATACTGTAATAACTTACACCATTAAAGAATTGGCTCCTAATGGGTATAAGCACAATTCTGATCCAGTAAACAATATGGTACTATAACTTCAGGAACAGTAGGATGGCAGATTGTGAACTGGGGGAGAGTCACTCAGATGGCTTTACACATTTTGTTGCTCTTAGAAAAAAATATAAGACTGAGGACTTTCTTTTAAATGTCTGGTATGGGACAGTGCTGGATAGACCAAGTGCAATTACCATTTACAGCAGGACAATGGGTCACTTTACACCCCTCTACCACTTACAGTAGGACAATGGCTCACTATATACCTCTTATGCCACTAAAAATAAATCAAATGATTTTTTTCCCTATTTCATTTCCATGACTATATAAACACAGTACCTTGACCTTGCCATGATAAGACAACAACAACACAGTTGAGTTCATTTGTTTTATTCAGGGCAGCGGCATTAACATGGAAAAAAAACACTGTAACAGCTTCAATGGTTCAGAGGAATATAATAGAAGTTAGCCTGCATTTTTATACATGTCTGTAAGTGTTTGTATACTCAGCAGTCTGTATATCTACAGTTTCTAAACCAGCAACAGTCTACACACCAGTTAGTTTTGTTTTACAGGGCCATACCTGTCAAAATGCTATGATCTAGGCACAGTGCTATGGTTCTGGTCCTAAGATTTAGCCTTGCTGTGCTTAGAATTAAGAAATTTGCTGATGCAGCTAAACTACTTCAACTTTACGTACTTTAAATAAATGATATAGTCGTACTCAGTTAGTCCTTATCAATGTCTATATGGAGTCAAGTAAATTAACATACCCCAGTAAACAAATATAATTAGATAAATAAGAAAGAAAGTGTTCCTCTTTCGGATCCTCTACTTTGATTTTAGAGGGAAGTGATTTCATTTTAGTGTTCAGATTGGGTTGCAAAATGCACACAGATATTTTTCATGGAACTGTACTCAGAATGGAATTGGGGCTTCTCCCACCCCTCAAGGGGTGAAAGGCAGTGAATTTATCCTGGATGGAATGCCAGAACATCATTGGATGCAGAGATACATATGCACACCTACAGGTAGTTTGTAGGACTGTAGGACTGCCAGTTCATCTACAGTATATCTTTAAGATGTGGGAAGATACTGAAACACCCAGCAAAACAGAAACAGACGGAGAAAGGGTTTATACTGATCTGTCGATAACTTTTTCACTTAGTGATGACAGGTCAAAAAATGTCTGAAGTAATTTTCTTTTTTTTCTTTCTTGCCTTTTTTTTTTTTTACTTGCATGAGGCCAGCTCTCCTACACTCCCATAAGTGATCACACCTCCCACACCCACAAACTTAAACATACCTACTCAGAGTTCAAAAAACAGTGCGTGAAAGAGATATCTCCATTGTCAGTGCGAGGTGGTTGACAAAATTCATTCTACACATATCTTGGGGATGTGCAAACTCCTCAAAGAGCACTCTAGCTGAGAATCAAATAACTGAACTAAGTCTTATGTGCGAACAATGCTAATTTAAATGAATACATCCTTCACCTTTTACATTGGTATGCATTATTTATTTACTTATTTCTGCTGGTAACCATGGTCGTGGAGTCTTTCATTATGGACTCATTTCAACGACAGACCGAGAATTACAACAAGATATGAAGAAGGTACAGTTGTATACACTTACCATAAATGTAGATGTTTGAGTGTATTCACTGTTGCAGTCATCACACTTGGGTTATCTGCCTGCAGGTAGCCCTCAGTCAGCCCGAATACCAATAGACTTAGTATTTCTGTGTCGGATGCTGTCGCTTCTTCCGTTATGTCAGGGGTATAAAAACAGGCAGTCGACGCCATTACATCAGTTTTTCTTGCCCCAAATGTCAGGAGCCTCCAAACAGGGAGCTAATATATGGTGGAGAAAAACACCACCAGTAAAAAGTAAATACCAACACCAGTAGGAATAGCCATAGAGAGGAGAGATAAAAAGACAGAGAAAACCAAGGGGCTGGAGGGAGGGAAACCAAGACTGCAACAGTGAATACAAATACACTCGAACATCTACATTTATGGCAAGTGTACACAACTGTACTATGTTCTTCATGTTTCACTGTTGCAGTCATCACACGTGGGTTGATTCCCAAAGCTGAGGAAGGGTGGAGGCAGTCAAGAAGAGTTAGGGCTGGCTACTTGTCCTTGCAAGACTGTTATAGGAAACACTGCCCTGGATTTGGAAAATTTAGGCAGGTGGTAATGCTTGGTGAAGGTGTGTATAGAACTCTGAGGTAGCAGCTTCCAGTATGTCCCTGGTAGG
Source organism: Protopterus annectens (assembly GCF_019279795.1). NCBI lineage: Eukaryota > Metazoa > Chordata > Ceratodontiformes > Protopteridae > Protopterus > Protopterus annectens. Next base: position 131,041,556 of record NC_056732.1, on the reverse strand, counting down.
GACTCCCCTAAAAAATGCTGCAGAGGTAGATGTGGCCCTAGTGAAATGTGTTCTGACCCCCTGAGGGGTTGGTTTTCCATGTTGCTTGTATCAGAAATGGATGCAGTGTGCTATCCATTTGGAAATTGTTTGTTTTGAAATGGCCTTGCCCTCTGCTCCTGTTGCAAAGCTGACAAGCAGCTGGTCAGAATTTCTGAAAGGCTTAGTCCTATCAAGGTAGAACCTGAGCTGTCTATGCCTGCCGAAAGAGTGCAGGATCCTTTCTCCTTTACTTTGAGGATTAGGGAAGAAGGTTGGCAAATGGATGGCTTGGTTGAGAGCCACACTGGACACCACTTTGGCATAAAGGACAGGTTAGTCATGAGGGAAACCCTGTCAGCCTGGAAAATAATGAAGGGTTCCACAGCCATCAGTGCTTGTAACTCAGGCATTCTTCTAGCTGAAGTGATGGCTAGAAGCAAGGCTGTTTTCCAAGAGAGGAATTTTAACTCTGCTGAAGCAGCCAGTTCAAAAGGGGGAAGCGTGAGCTTTTGCAGTACAAAGTTTAGGTCCCAAGCAGGGGTGGGTGCTCTCCTTGGTGGCCTTAAGTTGTTTGCCCCTCTCAGGAACTGTTTGATGAGAGGGTGAGAGAACAGAGGTGGCTCAGTACTGTAATGAGGCAAAATGGCAGAGGCATGGATCTTAATGGAGGAGAAGGATAGGCCTCTGTGGAGTAGTTAGAGGTAAGGATGGCAGTGCTGTGTCCTTTCCTTTAGAGTGAGTCCAACAACAATACCTTTTCCACTTTTCAGCATAGGATTTCCTAGTACTGGGGCTTCTGGCTTCAAGGATGATGTCCAGCACCTGTTTGCTTAGGGTTGCTGGTGGAGTGTTTAAGGAATAAGCCAGGCTGCAAGATTTAGGGTTTGCAATTGTGGATGCAAAATCAGTCCCTCCTGCTGTGAAAGCAGGGTTGGGGTCTGGTGTAGGTGCCAGGGTGGCACCATTGTCATGTTGCGCAGGAGTGGGCACCAGTGCTGGTGTGGCCAGTCCAGGGCAATCAGAATTGTCCTTGGCCTGTCTTGATTTATCTTGAGTAATACTCTCGAGAGAAGGGGCAGAGGGGGAAAGGCATAGATTGAGAGGTTTTCCCATTGAAAGGATAGGGCATCCGCTTTCCAGGCCCTGCTTGAGGGTTTCTGGTGCAGAATTTGCTTAACTGGTGGTTGTCAGGGGAAGCAAAGAGATCCACCTCTGGGGTCCCCCATTTCTGGATCAGAAGGTTGAAGGTGCTTGGCTCCAATTTCCACTTGTGTGGCTCTAGGAGATTTCTGCTTAAGCCATCTGCCAGAGAATTTTGTTTGCCTGGCAGGAATTCAGCTTGTAGATAAACTTGGTTGCCCAAGGCCATGTTCCACAGGGCCATAGCTAACCTGCAGAGTGGGTAAGAATGGGTTCTCCTCTGCTTGTTGATGTACCACATAACTGTGGTTTTGTCTGTTTTTATCAACAGTTGTCCTGGTAAGAGTAGGTATCTGAAAGCTGTCAGGGCATTCTGTACAGCTAGCATCTCTTTTTGGTTGATGTGCAGGAGAATTTGCCTTGGGCTCCAGTGCCCTGAATACATTTGCCTGCCATGTCAGCCCCCCATGCATAGTCTGATGCATCTGTGGTTAGGGTCTGGGCAGCATGGGGTTGAGTAAAATGCAGTCCCTTGTTGTGGTTGCATGCTTCTGCCCTCCAAAGGAACTCTATCCTTAGACAAGGTATGATAGGAATGACAGTTTCCAGGTCCTGAGAACGTTGGCACCAAAGACTTTTTAAGTACCATTGAAGTTTTCTCATATGTAGTCTTGCATATGGAATTAGCAGAATACATGAGGCCATGAACCCTAGGGCTTGCAGTATTTTTCTTGCACATAGCTGGGTTCTGGTGGCCATTTGTTTGATGTAGTCTGTCAGATACACCTGTTTTTCTGAAGTGAGGAATGCCATCTGGGAAGTTGTGTCCAAGCTTGCTCCCAGGAATACAATCTTTTGACTGGGTGCCAGTTGTGATTTCTTTTTGTTGATGGTGTACCCAAATGAAGTGAGAAGGTTTTTTACAAATGTCGGGTGCTGAAGCAGCAACTCCTGACTGTCCACCTCAATCAGGCAGTCATCCAAGTATGGGTAAATTTGGATATTTTTCTGCCTGCAGTATGCAATGGCTGGAGCCAGGCATTTTGTGAATACCCTGGGTGCAGTAGATAAGCCAAGGGGAAGTGCAGAGAACTGATAATGCACAGACCCTGCCCTGAAACGTAGATATTTCCTGCATGACTCCCTTATGGGATGTGCAGATAGGCTTCTTTTAAGTCTAGGGTAACTAACCAGGCATCCTTGGCTAACATAGGGAAAAGCTGTTTCAGGGTAAGCATCTTGAATTTTGGTACCACCAGGAAGATATTGAGAACTGAAAGATTCAGGATTGGGCACCAAGAGCCCTCTTTCCTGGGTACCAGGAATAGTCTGGAGTAGAATCCTTGACCCTTCTGTTCTACTGGAACAGGCTGAATAGCTTTGATATTGACCAGGGGAAAGTACTTGGTTTTGAACCTCTGCCCACTGTTTTGGAGGAAGGTCTGGAAACTCACTTGGAGTTGGCAGTGAATGAAAATAAAATCTGTACCCCTGGGATACAATGTTGAGGACCCATCGGTCCTGAGTGATGGACATCCAGTTTTTTGCATGAAGGGCAAGTTTTCCTCCTAGGGGCAAAAGCAGTTGGGCAGAGCTGGGAAGTAGGGTTCAGAAGTCATTGTGAGCTTTTTCCATAAGGAGGTGGCTTACCACTCCCTGCTTTAGGGGTGGGGCCACTCCATTGCTTAGATCTCTGCATACCCTCAGACTGTAGTCTAAGTGGTATGTTTCCCCTGGGTCTTGTTTGGGAAGGCCTGGAGGGGGCTGGAAAAGATCAGTGTTTTAAAGGGCAATGCCTACTGAATCTAGGTGGTTGCATGCACTTGAAGGAAATATTTAACAGTTTGCACAGATTTAGCCTTTTCATCCATCTTTTTAAGAAGGTCTGCTTTGATGCCAAACAAACGGTCCTTATTTAAAGGAGCGTCTAGTAATGTAGATGTTACATGATTTGGCAAGGTCTGCTCCTTCAGCCAAGCATGTCTTCTCAGTACAGAGCCAGTGACAGCTGTCCTGCAAGATGCTTCTAGGGCATCAAAGCCACACTGTAAAGTATGCTTACTAACTTGGTTTGCAGAGTGCATAAGCTCCTGCAATTCTTTATTTTCTTCACAATCTGGAAAAAATATCACTTTTTGTTTAATAAGTTCCATAATATGTTGCTGATATTTCAGCATGTGAAACTGGCAATTCAATGCCCTGATAGCAACAGTGGCAGAGGTATATACCTTCTTACCCCCGTCTGCCCAAAGATCTGGAATCCCTGTCCGAAGGGGTAGAATTTTTGGCTGAAGTAGCCTTAATAACTTTAGTTCACTGGAAAATGATCTCTGGGTCAGCAGTAGGATTCTTGAAAAGAAACATGTGAGAATCAGGTACTTTGTAGTACCTGTCTGGTTTCCTAGGGGCCAAAGGTAAAGTGCCTGTAGTAAGACTGGATTCCATGAAAACATCATCCACAACATCCAGGACAGTGGGTACAGCTAAAGGCCTGTGCTGAGGCAACTCTAAAAATTCTGAGTCTCTTTTTGGACTAAGGATAGTCTTCGCATTCCCAATGGAAATGTTCTCTTAAAGTATGTAAGGTTTCACCAAAAGAAAAATCCTCTGGAGGGAGGCAGAGGGAATGGATTCCTCTACATCTGCATCCTCATAGGTGGATAAGGGCATGTCTTCATAATCAGAAAGGTCAGAGTCATTGGACTCCTAGGTTCATAGGTAGGTACTAGGCAATTGGCCCTAGGGCCAATACAAGCCTAGCCAAAAATGTACCCTGGCTTTCGCCACCCAAGAAAATTATTTTCCTGTGCCCCTGTCAAGCAGAACCATAGAAGTGATCCCCGGGGTGAATTTCTTATTTACCCATCCAATCATCAAGATTTTTCTTGAAGAGTGCTAATGAGGAGCTCTGTTTGACATAGATAGGCAGTCTGTTCCAGAGTATGGGAAGTCTCTGGGACAGGAGTCTATCCCTCCAGCATGTTCTGTTTATTGTGGTGACAAGGTTTAGGTCCCTAGAGCGTGTAGCTCGGAGGGACTGGGATTTCTTTAAGTGGAGCATGTCCAACAGCTCTGGATTTGACATAGCTTTGTATGTTAGGCAGAGATCGCCTCTGAGTAGGCGATATGCGATGGAGTAAAGCTGGAGTTTTTTGAGACGGTCTGTGTAAGGCATCTGTTTGAGGTCAGTAATCCTCTTTGTGAGGTATTTTTGCGGCCTTTCCAGTTGTTGTAGATGTCTTGTGAGGTACATACCAAAAGGGGTGTTGTACTCTATAATGGGTCTAATGAGTGATGAGTAGAGGGGAACAATGACCTCTTTTTATCTGGATGAGAAACCTTTTGTAATGATGTGTGCCATGTAGAAGGATTTCCTGACCACTGTGGTGATGTGATTATCAAAGGAGAGACTACTGTCCACCTGTGTCCCAAGGTCTCTTATCACACTTTCGGTGTTAAGTAGACTACCGCCTATGTAGTAGTTCATGGGTACAGAATTTTTACCAAAGGGGATGACAATGCACTTTTTGGCATTGAGCTTGAGACCATGTCTTTGACACCAGGCATCTGTCTCAGTGAGGCCCTTTTGTAGGATGTCCACATCGTTAGGAGTTTTAATTATGGCTCCTAGTTTGCAGTCATCTGCGAATTTCATTAGCCAAAGACCTTCTGTGTTAGCCTGTACTTCAGAGAAGTAGATACCAAACAGGAAGGGACCCAGGACTGAATCCTGCGGTACTCCACTTGTCACTGATCTGAAGTCTGAGTTGGAGTCTGCTACTTTCACAGTGTGGGTTCTTTCAGTAAGCCATTTGGCAACCTATCTTGTGACAAAGGGATTTATACCTAGTTTAGTGAGTTTATCTATAATTCCAGAGTGGGGGATCTAGATAGGCTGTGTGAACCACCTTACCCTCATCTATGGCTTTGGTGACTACTTCAAAGATGTATATCAGGTTTAGGAGACATGATCTGCCTTTTACAAACCCAAACTGTGTGGGGTCCAGGGTTTGGATTTCTCCAATGTCTTTGTTTATGAGTTCCATGATGATACGTTCCATGGCCTTGCAGACGAGGCTCATCAGGCTAATGGGGTGGTAGTTCCCGGGGTCTGTTGTGCCCCCCCCTTTATGGAGTGGGATAACTGTCGCGGTGCACCATTCAATGGGCACAAAGCCTGAGGTGAGGCTATGATTGAACATGGTACTTAGGTGGGGTGCCAGTTCATTCTGTAGTTCATGTAGAAGGCAGCCTGGGATGTTGTCAGGTCCCATGGATGCTGTGTACTTGGCTTTGGAGAGTGAAGTTTTTACTTGTGCAGCCGTGATTACAGGGACTTTGCATTCTTCCGGTATAAAGATGGGCCCTTTAGGGGGTGAGAGGGGGGTAGAGTTAGCACTGAACCTATCTGCCAGGATGTTGGCAATATCAGTTGGTTCTGTATATTTAATGTCATTGTGCTGTAACTCAGAGCAGATCTGAGTGTTGCCATTGAGAGTTTTGACATAGCTATAGAATGCTTTGTGGTTGTCTTTAGAATCAGTGGCAATTTTGTTTTCATTACTAGCTTTGGAGGATTTTATGAGGGATCTCAGCTTCTTACTGAGGCTGACCAGGGAGTTCCTCCAATCGTGGGATTTTACTCTTTTTTGCAACAGTTTCTTTCTTCTGTTGTAGAGTTTGTTTATGGCAGAAGACCACCAGATTGGCTTCCTTTTTTTGGAGGATAGCATCTTGGTTCTGTTAGGGATAACATGATCCATGCACTCGTGTAAGTGCTTATAAAGTGCATTTCTGTAGGATTCAGCAGTTGCACCTCTATTGTCCATCTGCATAGGTGTCATGAAGTTTGCCACTTCTGTCTTAAGAAGCGTGAAGTTGGCTTTGGAGAAATTTTGTACGGTTGTTTTCCTAATGGGGGATGGGAGCTGGATGTGAATGTCTGGGGTGATTAGCCTGTGGTTGGATCTGACCAATGAGGAGATGACCTCTGGTGTGGAACACCGGTCACCCATGTTGGTGATGACCAGGTCTAGGATATTGCTGCCTCTGGTGGGGGTGTGGATAAGTTGATCCAAAGCGTTGGAATTGATGATTTCCAGAAAACGTTGAGCAAAAGAGTTGGTACGTGAGTAGCTTTCCCAGTTAATGGTAGGGTAGTTGAAATCATCCATTATTAGAGTGTTGGGTTGTACCTTAATATTTGCCAGTGTATCAAGAAAAGAGGAGTGGGAATCCTGGGGCATGGTGGGGGGTCTGTAGCAAGCTACAATCTGGATTGCGGTTTTGCCCAGAGTTAGTTGAACTTGGATAATCTGGGATGCATTATGCTGAGCACCTAGCTTGAAGGTGTGGATATCCTTAATGAATATGGACACGCCTCCACGTTTAGTGTTTCAGTCCGGGTTTGTTGGCCGAAAGGTGTGGTATGAATTATAGCTTCCAGTTTGGCTATATAAGTGCATCTCTCACAGGTCGTAGTGTTGGGTGGTAGGAGGAGAGGGTCGTCTGTGTACATGAGCAATTGCTGCATTGTCCCAAGATGCCCAGATTCATCAGGTAGACAGGAAAAAACACCGGGAGCTGACCTTTAGACATGCCTGAAAAGGTGCTTATTTATTAAGTACTAAAAACTGTTTTCCTCTAGACAAGTGAAGGGGACTGGATTATTTGTCTCTTAGCAGGGAAAGGCTGGCTTCTCCTAATCAGCTATTCTAATCATTTGTTTTTGTGGCATGGGTGCCTGAGCATGCACTTTGGCTGTCGGTTTTCCAGGCGTAGTGCTTACTCTGGGCCTAAGAAACTCAGTAGATTTGGTTAAAAATGAAGTCGTCAGTTTGATTTGAACATTGGTTGGATGAAAAACTCCCTCAGAAGCTGGTGCCTGCACAGTGGCTCTGGACCCATCTAAAGTAGAGACATCCACTGGTTCCATAGTCGAAGAAGCATTTCTTGGCATACTGGACTCTGAATGGGTCTCAGCAGAGGCCTGCGAATCCATAGAAGCGGGCATCAGGGGCTGTAAAGGCACCTCACTGAGTACCGGCGGACGGGGGACTAGCTTAAAGGAAGCATTGTCGGCAGTTTTGGACCTATGCGGTCTGTCTCTGTCTTTATCCTTATGTTTATTCAGAAGATCGGTAGTCAGATGGCTTACCAAAGCCATTTCAGAATACGGCGATCAAGAGCGAAAGAATTTAGCAACAAAGTTAGCCTGATGACGAATTGTTCAGGTGTTAAACAAGGCACAAAACTGACAGCAAGGGACGTCATGGTCTGGGTCTAAACAGGTGGCACAGTAAGAATGAAAATCTCTGTGAAGTATTTGCTTTCCACAGGCAAGACAATTGTTAACTTTTTCTGACATCGGTTAGAGCAAGAAAAAAGATCCCCAATGGGGTACTTAGCTTTAGAAGACTTCAGGATTATTCAACTCGAAAATGAAAAATTCAGGTAGCGGTCTACCAGCACTTGTGAACTGCTTTTGCTTCAGGCTCCTCCACGGCAAGGAAGACTGATGTAATGGCGTCGGCTGCCTGTTTTTATACCCCTGACGTCATGGAAGAAGTGACAGTATCCGACGCAGAAATACTTGACTACAAATTGGGAGCCATTATTGAATCCAAAAATGATGTGGATATTCTACAAAAGGGCCTTACAGAAACAGATGCTTGGTACCAGAGCCATGGGCTCAAGCTCAATGCCAAGAAATGTATTGTTATCCCCTTTGGGAAAAAACATGTACCCATGAATTATCGCATAGGTGGCAGTACACTAAACACCAAAAGTGTGATAAGAGACTTAGGGAAACAGGTGGACAGTGCTCCCACCTTCGATAACCACATCACCACAACAGTCAGGAAATCCTTCTATGTAGCACACCTCATCACCACGGGCTTTTCATCCAGAAAAAAGGAGGTCATTGTCCCACTGTACTCATCCCTCATTAGACCCATTATAGAATACATTGCCCCGTTTGGTATGTACATCTCAAGACATCTGAAACAACTGGAAAGGCTGCAGAAATACCTCACTAAAAGAATCATAGGCCTAAAGCAGATGCCCTATGCTGACCATCTAAAAAAAACTCCACCTATACTCTATCGCATATCGTCTACTCAGACGCGATCTCTGCTTAACATGCAAGGCCATGTCAAACCCAGAGCTGTTGGACATGCTACACTTAAAAAAATCACAATCCCTCAGAGACACATGCTCCAGGGATCTAAACCTTGTCATAACAATGAACAAAACATGCTGGAGGGATAGGTTTCTGGCCCAGAGACTCCCCAGACTCTGTAAAAGACTGCCCATGCATGTCAAGCAGACGGCCTCTTTGGCCCTCTTCAAAAGGAACCTTGATGATTGGATGGGAGATAGGAAATTCACCCCGGGGATCACGTCAGTTGTCCTGCTAGACAGGGGTCCAGGGAAGTAAATACTGTGGGAAGAAATAGCCAGGGAATTGCTATGGCTAGGCTTGTATAAGCCTTAGGGCCAATAGCCTAGTACCAACCTATGAAACTACCTGCAGGCAGATAACCCGTGTGTGATGACTGCAACAGTGAAACACGAAAAACATCAGAAAAAACAAACACTAGTACAAAGGTTGTTATGGAAAATACAATCATGAGCAGTATGTAGGACAAAGTACAATTATTATGGAATGAGCACATCAAACAAAAATGAGGCTTAAAATGTGTGTGTGTGTGTGTGTGTGTGTGTGTGTGTGTGTGTGTGTGTGTGTGTGTGTGTGTGTGTGTGTGTGTGTGTGTGTGTGTGTGTGTGTGTGTGTGTGTGTGTGTGTGTGTGTGTGTGTGTGTATACACAGACACACACACACACATATATATATATATATATATATATATATATATATATATATATATATATATATATATATATATATATATATATACATGAGCAGAGTGCTGTAAGGAGTGAGTTGGAGGTGCAGGAAAAGCTGAACAAAGAACAGCCAGGTAAAGAGAGTTTAGGGTTGGGAGGAGACAAGTTAGTTAGGAATACTTTGCTGGGGAAGGGAATACGGTTGTAAACAGAGATGCTTAGGTGCCTGCTCCGTTAAAGCCAATGAAATGGTTAATGAAATGAGAACAGAAAATGGGTTAAAGATATTTGCTTAGTTAGATGGGTCTGTTACAGTGATGAGATTGAACCACACAGAACAACAGCTATGTCAACAATACAACCCAAAAAGTATCATTCACAAACTGCAGCAATAACTTCTAAAACAGCACACGCCACCCTTCTGCAACTCTGCTGGTCTACTATAGTTCCTAAAAATGTGACTTAATAACCATTAACCTCTGAGAACAAATTTCTACCACATACCATTAGAAATTCCTGAAACTGTGAACAACAATTAGCTTCAGAAAACAGTAAACACCTTAACATCTATATAATAAAGCAAACATGCAATGTTAACTCACAAAAGAATAGTTTCCAGGCTGATTACTAAAAGCAGTTTTAGTGCAAAGTTTTCAGATATGTGTCATAGCTCTTGAAAAATGCAGCAAGTATATAGTAATCTGTATATCTATTTATGTGACTTAATTTTAAGAAAATGGCAATTTACACACATATAGTTTACAAGACGAAACCGGTTTCTGAATGTTTGAATAACTCATAGCAAACTGTATTATGAAGGAAATTGGCAGCAGTCAAAGAAAGCATCACTGTTGCTCAGCCTTAGAATCTGTTATTACCGTTCCTTGTTTTCTATTATGTTACTGTAAGTCCGCTCTTCAATAACTATAAGAGAATATAAGTTAGAATTGCAATTTTAGTGCCTACAGTGCAACACAACGGTCGATTCTGGGGCCCATATCTAAAATGTAGACCAACATTAGAGGGGAGTTACATGACAAAATTGCATCGTTAACTTCTTTAAATACTGTAACCCTGTCCAGTTTCTCATTCTTTGCAAGTAAATATAGACACTGGAGTTTTACACTGCACATGTGTTAGTGATAAACAGTTAAAAGAATTTTGAGATTAGTCTCTTAGATTGACATATAACATTAGAACGGAAATTCCCGAAGAAAATACTTGAATAACTGGAAACCAGGGAGAGGACTTTTGGGAAGCAGTGTAATGTTTCGTGACTTCTAAAATCATGACAAATATCACTGGCACATAACATTACAGATATGATTACAAAGTGTATAATGCGGTTGCAATGAACCACAGTGGATAGGTGTACCCACCCATCAAACATATGGAGTAAATAACTGGTAGAAATAACAACCAAAAGAAAAATTGCAGAGTGAAGTTACAATCACATACTGTTCTTGTAGTAGAGAAAAACATTTGGTTTAAAGTTAACCTATACACAAACAAGTCACTGAAGAAAGTGTTTAATTACTCCTAGGCATTCTTACAAAAGTGTACTTAAATTATTCTCAGAAATGTATTAAAAAAACTGAAGAGGTAACTATTTAGGTGTTATACTCCAAGGTTTTATCTGATACATCTCAAAGGATTTAATAAATATGAAGTTAATAACTATTTAAGCATCCGTCATTCCGAAGTTCATGCTGCATATACTCAGCATATAAACGTTGTTTCAAAATAATTTTGTAACAAAATGAAGAGAAAGCCATCATGTGAAAAAGTAAAATATGCCCTGTCCAGTATTTTATTTTCTTAGTCCTAGGGCATTCCCTTTAATGAAATGCAGTACTAGTTGCTTACACTGGCCTTTCTCTGTCCAGGTCAAAATCACAACTGGTATTCACTTTTTAATAAACCTGCAAAAATCAGCATTGCTTTGTTGAAAAGATTCTATGAAAGAAAATCAGAATGACTGACCTCTAAATCGTCAGAATAGAAAGCCAATTAACATTCCTATAATCATTAAACACAGAACAGAAAAACTAAGTACTCTAATGAAATGATATAACATCTTCAATTAGAAATTCAAACTTCCACACAAACAGCAACAGGGTTAAGAAATATTGTTCATGAACTTGGTGCCCTATATTTCTCTCAATTAATGAATAATCTCATTTGTGATACCCCAACTGAACACAGTCATGTACGCTAGCAACCTCCTCCTCATTGAATCCAGTCAGTCACCCATCACGTTACAAGATAACTTACCAAGAAAAATTCTCTGCTCTTTGTAACTGGACTACAAACAGCAAATTAAAAATCAGTCCTGACAAATCCTGTATCATTCTATTTAGAACTCCTTAAAAAACTACAAATCTTCCCATAATAACAGTAAAAGACATACATAATACTGTAATCATACAAAAATACTGGGTATTCTAACAGACTCCACACTCTCTTTCACAGACCACACTGACCACTTACCAAGCAAAGTATCAGAGGAACTAAAGTTTTGCAGCAGAATGGCATGTCTTCTGTCCCCAAAAGTATTACAGTCACTAGTCAAAAATGCACTGATTCCTCAACATGAATATATTATACCCTTATAACCTCCCTTTCTAGTACTATTTTCCAAAATCTACAAATAGTAGAAAACAAAATATATTTTACACTTTTAGCTAACCATTACACTCATCATTGTGACCTACTAAAGACTTCCACTGGGTTTCCATTACAAATCAGAGCAATCTTATTACTTAACACCCTCATACTGAAAATGCTGGTACGTCTTACTCATTGCCCTCCATGGAAATCCAAACTTTCTGTATCCAACTTATGTACTTAAAAACATGCAAGTGGAAAGGTTGCCCTTCATAAGACCTAGAGTTGGTACCACCACAGTGGAAAAAACATTCACAAATGTAGGCCCAACCACCTGAAACTGCTTACCCTTGGACATACTGTCTCAAAACTCCTTAACACAATTCAAAGCTAAACTACAGGAGCATCTTAAAAGTGAAGCACTCACTGCACAGCTGTTTCTGAGATGCAGAATAAGTTATAAGGTGTCACAACACTACTGTCTGTCTTTTCTAACATAACCATAAGCACAACTGTCTACAAATAAACAAATGAAATCCTTGTTGTAAATAATGTACAAACTTATGTATGGAAATCACTCATTCTCAATTATTGTTGCAAATAATCTCTCTCTCTCTCTCTCTATATATATATATATATATATATATATATATATATATATGATAAAGAACAGAATGCTACTACCATCCAAAGGTATAAGTCCCAAAAAAAGAAGGATGCTCTTTAGGAAACACTGGACACAACCACCATGATGTAATGGACCAAAATACATATGCATATGTATAAATATATACATTTGATGCTCTACAGAATGGTATTATCTAAATATAATCATCATAGGTTTGTGTTGCTATTGTTTCCAACTGTTCCAACTTTTTCTTGTTTGCTGATCTCTTGGGAGCCCAGATTGTGGCTGAAAAGGGTCAGTTGACAAATCTACCTACCCAGTTACCAAATGGCAATAAATATGTTATTTCCAGATGACAACCTGTGATGTAGTTGTGTAACATAAGACCAGAGGAGAGCTCCCAGAAGCAATGTACTTCACAGAAGAATGTTTATACTCACAATGTGTAACAAGACAGTTTCCAGCTAAGATGACTTTTAAACAGACAAAAAATACTCATTATATATTCATAAATTGGGTTTTAACAACAGAAAACCTTTGGTTTATATGCATCCATTTCAAAAACATGAAAGTTTATACACTTCACTGTAACAATTCATAAGCAATTAGGAGTCTCTTTGCCAAGTCAGGGCATTGTCATTTTCTATTCTGCCATCAGGGTAGACTGCCTTCTGTAAAACCAGAACAAAACCTTGCTTATCTCTAAGAAAAAGTTTTCATCCCACACTAAATTAGACTTTTTCTGAAACAGACAAGTGCTTTTCATAAAAAGAATGTCTAGCTGAACTGAAAACAGACAATTCTCAAAAATGTCTGTCTTCTTTTACAAAAGGTGGAGCTACGAATCCTTCAAGGACTTCAGGCACTATTGCCAGTCTAGGTAGAAATGTTTCAACCTCTAATTTCACAGGTACATCAGATTTCTCTGAGACCAAACATGGTGGAAACACTGTACTGTTCCATGAATCTTCCCTCACATTTTCAGGTTCACAAACTTGCTCAGTCTTTGTTCATTTTGCTTTGATATGATCAACACATCTCCCAAGTAATAAACCATGATCAATAACCATGACATTGGACCCAAACAATTTTCAATTCTGTTGTGAACCATTTAGGACTACAGCTGTTGTAACTTCTCAAATAAAAAAAATTGGATTTCAAAACTTTCTCTACTTTGCCTGTTTATCACACATTTCAATCTCAGTAGACTGTTTCTCTGGACTCTTGTTTTAAAATCTGGAAAAAAACAAGTTCACTGTGGATCCTAAAATGTTTCACATAATTATTTTTGGTGGAGATAAACATACTGTCATCTGATAGGTAATTATACCATATTATACCATGACCCCCCCCCCCAAAACGTGCACGCTGATTGGCCAGCGTGCCCGTTGTAAATCGAGTTATACTAATGGAAAAAGGTCCGGTCGCCCGGACTTTTTTCCATTAGTATAACTCGTTTTTTAAAACACTGTCTCGCTTTAACCCATTTAACATAGCGAGACAGTGTTTTAAAAAACAGCAACGGAGAAAGCAAGATCTCCGTTGCTTTTTTTTAGTGTCTCGCTATGTTAAATGAGTTTAACATAGCAAGACAGTTTTAAAATAAGCAGCGGAGATGTCCGTTGCTTATTTTAAAACTGTCTCGCTATGTTAAACTCATTTAACATAGCGAGACACTAAAAGCAACGGAGATCTTGCTTTCTCCGTTGCTTGCCACAACTCTGATGTACTGCGCAGGCGCGCAGTACATCAGAACTGCCGCGGATGCCAGACATCTGCGGAAGGGCAGTAAACAGGCATTATACTATGCCATTATTTAAGAAAAGTATTAGTTTCTTTTCTTAAATAATGTCATGGTATAATAGCAATAACCCACGCCTGGGTGTGGGTAATGCTAAATTACCTACGGTTGGCTTTGTTTGGTCCCTCGGGCTTCGCCCTCGGGACCAAACCACGCCAACCGTGGGTAAATTTAGCATTACCCACACCCAGGTGTGGGTTATTGCTATAAAAGTGAACAGCCATAATCTTGTTTCCACAGTATCACCTTTCATTTTCCTCAACCATTCCTTCAGTGCTTCTAGAGGTCATACTGCTAAGCAATTAAAGGAAGCATGAAAAAGTATGACAATTACGTTATGAACTTGTCTTCCTTTCACAACGTTTGTAAGCTCCACACCAGTGAAACAAAATCCATAAAGAGATGGTACTAGTTCTGGAATACACTGTACAGTAAAACATTGCTTTAAGTTTCTCAACAGTTACACATGAAGTAGCAGAATTCATGAACTCATGTCAAATGACTTTGAATAAACATTTTTCAAAAAACAAAACAAAACAAAAAAAAACAAAAAAATTCCAAGACTGGGCTAGCGTAGTCTACATGCTTTCTATCACTTAAAAGTTTAGGCCAATCCCAAGGGAATAAAAGTGAATCTGATAAAGATGTACTGCTTTGAGGAAGTTCCTCACATATTTTTGATAACTTCTTTGCATTCTGATCCATGCCAAGGCACCATACATGTGCTCTGGTTACTGCCTTGGTGTAACAATTTCACTATTAAGCAAATACCATGTACAGGCATTGTGACTCTACAGCCTCACAATATACAACAGTCACTGACACAATACTAGCCTTCTTCAATGACATGGCATAAATATTGTTTCAGTTATCTTAATCCATCCTTTCAAAACCTAACTATGCACTTGTGAGAATGCTAATGTTTTAAATGTTTAGCTTGCTCCTGTGCTCCTGTCAGTCTGGAACTTTTTGTGTGACCTGCCTAATATGATGCTAACAGTCTCTTCTTTACCCAAAATTGCAGACACATCTTAAATTCACAAAATTATTTGTGTTCAGAAATGTCCTTTGGGCTATGCATTCCTTTGCTCTGACCATCTGACCTGATAACTTGCAGGTGCAAGTTCTTTTGCTCAAACTGTTTCTTGGAACATAAGTATGTTAAGCTCATGAAAAAAAAAATCTCTTTTATATTTAGAGGTAAATAGATGGTTGACGTCATATCTGTCTATTATCTTCAGTATATTTAACAGATAAATGATTACTGACAAACAAAATCCTGTGCTCATCCTGCTAAAATGCATATGTAAGTCACATTTCAAATCTAAAACTAAAACTCTATCAAAATTTCAAAATATGTGAACAATTTTGTTGTTTCCAAATCACTTCTTTGAACATTCATTTCACCTTACATAAATTGTTTTCCAACAAAATTGCTACTGTCTCTGTGCATAAAACGCTGTTTCTTGTCTCCTTTTTCATGAGTGAAATAGTTATGCTATGAAGTTCTGTTTACTCTATCATGAGGTTTTCTTCATATCCACTGAAACATTTCATGTTTCTTGCTTTCTCTCTGACTCTGACATTTTGAACATTTGCCTGCGCGTGAGGTCTATACTTGTTACAGTAATGCTGCAGCTGGTTTATCCCACACAAGCACAGCTTTGCATAAATAAAGTCATGTTAGAGTGGTGAAAGGTTCCATGCTTGTATTCTGCAGTACAGGACAACACAGAAAGGAGTGCCTGCCTGAGTCAGCAGTGTGGACATGTACACATAAGTGCACACACGTACAAAATTCTAGCATCCATTGCAAGAATCACTTTTATATTTAAAGACAATGCTGGCTGGCTTTAGCCATTAAATATGATCAGAATTTAAAAACTGTAAGGCAAAGACAGATGGTTGGGGAGTGTACAGAAACTAGAGGGGACGGAGTCTCTGTGAAGAATAAGCTATAAAAAGTGAAAAGACTTGCAGAGCACCACAAACAGACCACAAACAGACTAAATATTTTAAATATTCGTAATAAGGAAGGACATGAAAAGAGCTCACATCCATTTGTTACTGGGTCAACAACTGCTTAAAGAGGTACATGGCAATCTGTGAATAACTTTGAAGAGGAAGCACGCAAGCAGCTTGCAAGAAGCTGAATAGATGCTTCATATTCCATTTAGTCATATGCATGAAATCAGAAGTGATGATGCCTGATGAATAAACATCTTTAACTGAGGACTGATGTGGATATATATATATATATATATATATATATATATATATATATATATATATATATATATATTTATATACATACATATGTATATATATATATATATATATATATATATATATATACACATATATATTTATATATATATATATTTATTTATATATAGGTTACCTTTATAATTTCGAAATACTGAAATCCCGACTTTCAGGATTTCGAAATTATAATAGCAAAGCCTTGAAATTCCAAAACACCAGAAGCACAAAAATCAAAATACCGAAGTTTGGAGCTTCTGGTGTTGTGGTGTGTGAATGCATAGGTGTAAGTGTAGGTCAGTACATATGACTGTGTTAATTAGGGGCTTTAGTGTATGTTAGTGTGTGTTTTGGCTGTGATGCATGTGTGCAAGGGGCTGTGAAATGTGTGTTTGTGAGTTACCTTTGTGTGTGTGATTGTGCGATCCCGGAGTTAGTATATATATATATAAGTAGGGGGGTGGGGGTGTAGGGTTGCTTGCCCCCCTGCTTGTCTGTAGTGTAGGATTGTTTGTTTGACTGTGTGGGGAGACTGTTTGTATGTGTATGTGTGTGATGTATTTGCACTGTAGGTTCACAATTTCAAATTTCACGGTTATGGGGTTTCGGTATTTAAAGGTTTCAGCTATAGAATTTTGAAATACTGAAATTCGTGATACATATATATATATATATATATATATATATATATATATATATATATATATATATATATATATATATATATCAAACCCACTTAAGCAAAAGTGCATTTAAACAAAAATGCACTTTAGCAAAAATCATAACACTGAAGAAACAAAAGAAACACACAGACAAAAAAAAACAACAAAAGCATTTATGCAGGGCGGCAAGCCCCCTTGCAACCCTCACACCCCCGTTACTTATAAATACTAACACCGAGATCGCACTACAGTGAGGAAAAGGGAAAATTCCCTTGTCCTCACTGTACCACAGTCTAGCAAAACTACTCAATCTAATGATTTTTGTGAAGGCACGTTTTTGTTTAAATGCACTTTCGCTTAACTGGGATCAGTTAATTCAGTTTTGGCAAACTGAAAATTCGATGGGTCACAGTAGCCCCACATATAAACCTGTTTACAATGGTGGCCCAGAAGACACTGACTTTCTGCACATACAAGATCTAGTAACAAAACATATTTATATATGTATGCAAACACCTGTATACATAGTTACAGTAGTGCTGTGGCAGTGAAGAAGACTGGAACGTGTCACGAGTGTGTAAGCAAGAGTAAGAAGCAACTCATGAAGGTATACAGGTTTACATGGGTACACTTCATTAGGTCGACAACTACTTTCTTAGACAAGGTTTTTGTGACAATAAAAATGAGCAACAGTTGAAGTGACTGACAACGCATTTGTGAGAATCACACTTAGCTGACTTCAACCTTTATATACTGTAGGTATGTTGGAGTGTGCAGGAAAATTAATGTTTGACTGAAAAGGTCATTGTTTGTGAAAATATGCAATACTATGATACAGTGGGTAGAATTTATGTGTGAATGTTAGTGGGTTATGGTTAAGTAAGGGGTTTGATTTAGTCTTGGACCTGTTTGGTGTTGTGTGTGGTGTGTGCACATTTAGCTAGGTTAGTGGCACTGCTGAGAAAGGTTTTTTAGTTAAGTAATGTACAGGGTTAGGTTTAGGGGCAGAGGCACGGGTTAGAGTTAGGGTTAGGCATACCAAAGATGAGTAAGATGATACAACAAGGTAAATCATTACTAGATTTGCATCCTACATAGCATGTAACAATTGAATGTCAGAAATGTATGGTCAATGTCACTTACTTTTAGTCAAGGTCCCCTTGGTGATCCCTAGGGCTGATAGCCTAGTACCAACCTATGAATCTATGTTTCAGAAACTGCCACTTCCTAGCATTGTTACGACATCACAAATAAATACCCAAGGGGCTACTCCTTTTTCATGTAGATTCATTAGCTTGCCTTTTTTTAGTTGCTGATTCTCATAGCCGTGTTAATTAGTTTTGTGGGCCTAAGCAATTATGCATTAATTTTGTATTTATCTTGATTTAGAGAATCAAATCATCTTAAAAGAGGAACCTGCATAAAACGTTTTGTAACAGGTTATTATAGGCACAAAGCATTTATACTGTTTCCATGTAAAGACAGTACAAATGGGGACGGTACACAGCTGTATCAAAATGTAATGCCATGTGAAGGCAGTACAAAAGGGAAAGGTACACCACCACATCAAAACCTAATGCCATGTGGAGGCAGTACAAAAGAGAAAGGTACACCACCACATCAAAACATAATGCCATATGAAGCCAGTACAAATGGAAAGGCTGCACTTCCGTATCAAAACATAATGCCATGTGAAGGCAGTACAAACAGGAAGGCTGCACTGTTGTATCAAAACGTAATGGCATGTGGAGGCAGTACAAAAGGAAAACGTACACCTCCGTATCAAAACATAACGGCATGTGGAGGCAGTACAAAAGGGAAAGCTACACCATCATATCCAAAAGTAACACCATGTGGAGGCAGTACAAAAAAGAAAGGTACACCACCATATCAAAACGTAACACTGTGTAGAAGCAGTACAAAAGGCAAAGGTACACTGTTGTATCAACACCTAATGCCATGTGGCGGTAGCACAAAAGTAAAAGGTACACCATTATATCAAAGCGTAATGCCATGTGGCGACAGCATATACAACCATATCAAAGTGTAATGCTGTGAAGTGGCAGTACAAAAGGGAAAGGTACACTGCCACATCAAAGTGCAATGCCATTTAATGGCAGTAGAAAATGGAAAGGTACACCACTGTATCAAAGATGCATTAACAGCTCCCCATGAAGTGCTCCTTTACATCATTTCAGAAGCAGGAAAATCACAGGTGTTAAAATGTATTCTGCAGGTACAGGGACACAGAAACATCTTTCATTTGTTTTACACATACTCTCGATATGCAGTATTATGTCATTGGGTCAGGGTCCCTTTAATTCCCTAAACTTAAGGAATATTCCACAGTTATAGTCCTTGTTCATGTCCACTGTAAAGTTCTCTGAAGACAAGTCTTTGTGTACTGGACAGCTGAGTACAATCCGTATTACACTTAGCTTCAGTAATACACAGTAGTTACCAAAATAGCTACATTTACAAAAAATTCAGAGTACTGAAACATCTGCAGGATGTAAGCAATGCTTAATTGATGAAGTGGTGACTAGTTTTGGGAGAAGTGCTTACAAAATATGCAACCTGTGGTGTCGTGTAAGGTATTTCTTAACCTTATGGTGCAGGCTCAGTACTGTGTCAACTTTCAGTATCACTATGTTAATCAACAAAGCAGTAAGATCATTCATCCCCTGGCAAGGATGCATCTCCATGCACTTGACATAATACCTTTTAAAGCCTTGCCAGTCCCGGTCTTGATTATTAGGTACACACTGCTTTGATCTCTTAAAACTGTTTTAAGAAGAGAAGTTGCTGCTTTAATAGCAATGAAGATCTGACTACTGCCAAAGAGCTAAGACTTCTGTGTTGAGAGGTCATTTTAAGCATCTGTCTGACTGGCCATTCAAAAACCATCACTATGTGACTGTATTCCAAAGTCCAGCATGAGTTAAACAACAATATGCAATCCACAGAATCAATAGCATTACTCACTCTAGGAAAGTGAACCTTTTCTGAGACATTTAGTGTATATTTCACTGATATAATTTTGAATACTACTGACTAAATGTCATTCTCTGCCGGTTTACCTGTGAACAAACCAAAGGGTCCCAAACTAAATGTCACTAAGACTAAACATCACTAAATGTACTGTGAAATTTCTATATATTAAACACAGATGAATTCAGCATAACACATACAGTTTATAATCGACATATGATGAGCATAGATGGCATTGGTATAACACATGTACTACATAAAGACCATACTTTTTTTATTTACCCTTTTGTTGACTAGGTTAGTCTCACTACACTTTTTTTCTTCTTCTTTCAGCTTTTCCCAGTTAGGGGTCATCACAGTGGATCATCTGTCTGCTCATGATTGGCAGTGGAGTTTTACGGTGTTGATTTGCCAGCCCGGAGCCTAACCTTCTACGGAAGGCACACACACGCATGCACTCATGCCTAGGGCCAATCCACCTACAGCATGTCTTTGGGATGTGGGAGGAAACCGGAGCACCCGGAGGAAACCCACATGATTACAGGGAGGACATGCAGACTCTGTACAGAAGGCACCCCAGCCAAGGATCAAACTAGAGAACCTCTTGCTGTGGGGTGGCAAAGTTAACCGCTGCCCAACCGCGGCTGCCCTGTTAGTCTCATTACACTAGTAGTCCCTTTTCGGGGGAGATCCGAGGTGGTATTTATATTACTTGTGGAAACTTAGACAGGGAATTGGGGAACTTCATCTACTCTTGTTAACGGATGCTGTGGGATCTTTTACATCTACCTGAACTACCACCAATGCAAGCAGATGGGGCCTCAGTTTAACCTCAGTAGTGCAGTACCCCCTTATGCTACACTACAGTGTCAGCAGTCAATCTACCTGGTGTAGAAAAAGAGCTCATAGCCTTCTGCACCAAAGGTGAGTGTGCAACCTGTTGCACCACTGACAATATGAGCATATAAGATGAGCACATACGGCATCAGTGTAGCATAACTACTGTAATCCCCATATGATAAACATAGATGATATCAGTGAAACACATTTACTGTATATCTTCCATATGTCAAACATAAATGACCTTGGTATAACATGTGTAATCTTCACACACTGAACACAAATGGCGTCAGTACAGCACATGTACTCTGAAATTTCCATAAGCCGAACACAGATATACAGTGTAGTCTCCATAAGTTTAACACAGATGGCATCAGCATAACATGTGATGTGTGATTTCCATGCTCTACATTCATACATTAGTTCAAATGTTCTGTTAAAAGGAAGATATGTGGTATACAGACAATTTTCAGTGGAGGCTCAGAGAGACGAAAATTCTGTTTCCATAAAGATACTATATAATATCACAGTATGGTACAATATCGTCAATCAATGAGGAAACAAGTTAATGACTACAGTTTAGCAAGCACAAATGTACAAAGTATGCTAAGAAATCTAATCACAAAACCAGGAAGCCACAAGCACACGTACCAAAAATCTCCATCAAATACAAAAAAAACCAACAGGCATTATAGAGGTATAATGCACAAAAAAAGTACAGTTGTGTACACTTACCATAAATGTAGATGTTCGAGTGCATTCACTGCTGCAGTCATTATATTTGGGTTATCTACCTGCAGGTAGCCCTCAGTCAACCTGATTAACAAAGTTTTGCGTCCTGCATCGGTTGCTGTCTCTTCTTCCGTGACGTCAGGTCGTCAGGGGTATAAAACATGCAGCCGACGTCATTACATCAGTTTTTCTTGCCGCAGATGTCAGGTGCCCCCCTAATGGGAAGCAATTAAATCTATAAATATACAAGGTTATACCTAAAACAAAAAAGCAAATACACAAAAAAGCTTTTAAGTATTGAAAAGGAGAGAAGAGGTATAGCCAAACGAAGTCAGGGGGCTGGAGGGAGGGAGGGTAACCAGGACTGCAACAGTAAATACACTCGAACAGCTACAGTTATGGTAAGTGTACACAACTGTACTATGTTCTTCATGTTTCACTGTTGCAGTCATTACATTTGGGTAGATTCCCAAAGCTAAGGATGGGAGGAGGAATTTAGATAGCATTAGGACCAGCTATAAGGCCCTGCAAAACTGCAGTGGCAAAGCCAGCTCTGGATTTAGAGAAAATTGGCAAATGGTAATGCTTGGTGAAAGTATGTGCAGAACTCCAGGTAGCAGCTTCTAGGATGTCCCTGGTAGGTGCACCTCTGAAAAAGGCTGTAGAGGTAGATGCAGCCCTGGTTGAGTGGGATCTGATCCCCTGTGGGATAGGTTTTCCATGGTGCTTATAACAAAAGTGAATGCAATGGCCTATCCATTTGGAGATAGTTCGCTTTGAAATAGCCTTCCCCTCTGTCCCTGCAGCAAATGCCACCAGCAGTTGTTCAGATTTCCTTTGAGATTTAAACCTGTCCAAGTAGAATCTAAGTTGTCTGTGCACATCTAAGGAGTGCAGTATCCATTTCCCTTTGTTGTGTGAATTAGGAAAGAAGGTAGGCAAATGAATGGACTGATTAAAGATCACACTGAATACCACCTTTGGCTTGAAAGAGGGACTGGTCCTCAGGGACACTCTGTCCATATGAAAGATGATGAAAGGCTCCACTGCCATAAGGGTCTGTAATTCAGATACCCTTCTTGCAGAAGTAATTGCTAAAAGGAAAGCTGTTTTCCAAGAAAGGAATTTTAAATCTGCAGTAGCAGCTGCTCAAATGGAGGAAGAGTGAGTTTCTCCAATACAAAGTTAAGGTCCCAGGCAGGAGTTGGAGCTCTCCTGGGTGGTCTTAAATTTTTTGGCCCCTCTGAGGAACTGCTTGCACAGTGGATGAGAGAAAATGGGAGGTTCTGTGTTATAATGAGCTGAAATGGCTGAGGCGTGAATTTTACTGAGGAAAAAGACAGGCCTTTGTGAAGCATTTCAGCTAAGTATTGTAAAATCTGAGGTAAACTGAGCACTGCTGTGTTCATCCCTTGAGATTGGTTCCAGGCACAGAATCTTTTCCATTTTTCAGCATAAGATTTTCTAGTACTAGGCCTTCTTGCCTATAAAATGACATCCATCACTGTTTTATTGAGGGATGGTAAAGGAGAGCTAAGGAAAAGAGCCAGGCTGCAAGATTTAGTGTTTGAAGCTGAGGGTGCAGAGTCTGGCTCTCCTGCTGAAACAGCAGGGTAGGAGTTTGAGGCAGGTGCCATGGGGCCAACAGTGACACACTGCACAGGAGGGGGTACCAGTGTTGGTGTGGCCAGGCTGGTGCAATCAAAATCATCCTTGGTTTGTCTTGTTTGATCTTTAGTAGTACTTTGGATAGCAGAAGCGAGGAGGAAAGGCATAAACTGATAGGTTTTTCCAGCTGAAGGACAGAGCATCCACTTTCCAAGCTTGTCTGTGGGGAGAGCTTGCACAAAATGTTTCCAATTGATAGTTCTGGGGGGAGGCAAGCAGGTCTATATCTTGGCTCCCCTATTTGCTTGTCAACATGTTGAAAATCCTTGGTTCCAGTTTCCACTCGTGTGGGTCAATGAAGGTTCTGCTTAGTCCATCTGCCAGTGTATTTAGTTTTCCTGGCAGGAATTGAACTTGTAGATGTACTTGGTAGCTCAAGGCTGTGTTCCACAATGCCATGGCTAGTCTGCAGAGGGGGTAAGAATGTGTACCCCCCCTCGCTTGTTTATGTACCACATAACAGTGGTGTTGTCCGTCTTTACCATTAATGGTCCTGGAAGAATGTGGTCCATGAAGGCTGTCAGAGCATTCTGTACAGCTAACATTTCTTTATGACTGATGTGAAGGTGCATTTGAATTGGGTTCCATTTGCCCTGAATGCACTTCCCTGCCAGGTGCGCCCCCCCCCCCCCCATGTATAGTCTGATGCATCTGTTGTTAGGGTTTGGGCGGCAGGGGGTAGTGTGAATGGTAGTCCCTTGTTTTGGTGGCAGGCCTCTGCCCACCAAAGGAACTCTAGGCATAGGCAAGGTATGATAGGAATCATTGCTTCTAGATCCTGAGAATGTTGACACCATAGGCTTTTTAGATACCACTGTAGCTTCCTCATATGCAGTCTTGCATACGGAATTAGAAGAATGCAGGAGGCCATGAACCCCAAGGCTTGTAGTATTTGCCTTGCAGACAGCAGGGTTTTTGTGACCACTTGTTTGAAGTAGGTTGTCAAGTGAATTTGTTTCTCTGGCGTGAGGAAAGCCATCTGGGAAGTTGTACTCAAGCTTGTTCCCAGGAATATAATTTGTTGACAGGGTACCAGGTGTGATTTCTTTTTGTTTATGGTGTACCCCAGACAAGTTAGCACCCTCTGTACAAAAGCCAGATGATTCAAAAGTATGTCCTGGCTTTCTGCATGAATTAGACAATCGTCCAGGTATTGGTATATTTGAATATTTCTTTGCCTGCAAAATGTAATGACTGGAGCTAGGCACTTTGTGAGTACCCTGGGTGCAGTAGATAAGCCAAAGGGCAGTGCAGAGAACTGATAGTGCGTGTAGCCTGCTTTGAATTGTAGGTATCTTTTGCAAGATTCCCTGACTGGGATTGCTCATTTTGTAATCCAAATGACTAAGTGTTATAAATGCAAGCTTTAAGACACTCATTTTGTAAAAAGGGCTCATAAAAATTGCGTAAGTGACTGAAAGCACTCAACATCAAACTAAACAATTTTAATGACAAGAGAAGTTACTTTCCAGAACTATGTTTAGCTCAGTTTTTTGTTTGTTTCAGTTTTAATTTTAACTGAAATACTTTGTCAGTCTTCCAAATTGGAATTACACAAAAGAGTGTTAGCACAGATTTATACAACATCTTATGTGGGTAGGTTGACTTGAAGAAAGAATTTCTGTTAATGTGATACATGTCAGTTTTTAGGATTTAGTGTATATGCATTTGATTTGCACTGAAAAAACACAAAAATGCAGAGATTGCCAGCAGAAATAGAGTAGTATGCCAGGTACCTATAGCTTTTGAAGAGTCAAACCCAAAAAAACCCTCAGCAACAGCAAAAGGTGGAACCTCGCAAAGCACATGTAGCAGCTGGAGAGACCACAGAGGTTCCTCTTCCAGGGCATCAAACATCTACCATAATCAGATGGGCAAAAAGCCTTATCCCTCTATTCAGTTTCATACAGACTCCTCAGAGGTGACCTCTGTCTGGCATACAGGGTGTTCTTGGACCCCACCTTGATGGGACTGCTGCATATCCGCAAGTCAAGCTACGCTTGAGTAACTCACAAGCATGGCCTCAGCCTGGTCTGTGACATCAACAGGACTTGTTGGCAGTACAGATTTGTGTCCTAGACACTCCTCATCTCTGGAATAGACTTCATCTCCATGTCAAGCAGAGTACTTCTTTACCCCTTTTCAAGCTCAACCTGGATAACTGGAGGAGAAAAGTACAGTTTTGTACCTACCATAAATGTAGATGTTCGAGTGTATACACTGCTGCAGTCATTACATTTGGTTATCCTGCCATCAGGCAGTCCTGCAGTCGGCCTGAGTTACAAAGTCTTGGCCCGGCATCAGTTGCTGTTGCTTCTTCCCTGATGTCAGTGCGACAGGGGTATATAAGATGCAGCCAATGCCATTTAATCAGTTTTTCTTGCCCCAGATGTCAGGTGCCCCCAAAAAGGTAGGCAATGCAAAATGCTAATAAAACATACATAAGAAAAGCAATCAAAAACTTTCAGTTACCAGCAAATACTCCCCATAGGTAGTAAAGGGTAGAAGACTTAGGTACGTACCAGCAAGTAAGAGGGGAAGGAGGGAGGGTAACCTGGACTGCAGCAGTGTTTACACTCGAACATCTACATTAATGGTAGGTACAAAACTGTACTATGTTCATCGTGTTACACTGCTGCAGTCATTACACTTGGGTAGAATCCCAAAGCTGAGGTAGGATGGCTGGTTCTATAAGGCATTAGGGGTAGCTATAAGGCCCTGCAGCACTGCAGTGGCAAAGCCAGCTCTGGATTTAGAGTAAAGAGGCAGATGGTAATGCTTGGTAAAGGTATGATTCCAAAATCTCTTTGGCAGGTACTCCTCTGAGGTAGGCAGTTGAAGTGGCTGTTGCCCTGGTGGAATGAGACCTAATGCTGTTAGGTACAGTTTTCCCATGGTGTGTATAGCAGAAATGTATACAGTGTCCTATCCATTTTGAAACTGTCTGTTTTGAAATGGCTTTTCCCTGTGCCCCTGCAGCATATGCTACAAACAATTGCTCAGTTTTCCTGAAAGCTTTGGTTTTGTCCAAGTAGAAGCGTAACTGCCTGTGTATGTCCAAAGAAAGCAGAAGTCTCTCCCCTTAATTCTGTGGGTTTGGATAAAAATTTGGCAAGTGAATAGTTTGGTTTAGAGCCACACTTGATACTTCCTTTGGCATAAAACTAGGGTTTGTTCTTAAAGACACCCTGTCTTGGTGGAAAATGATGAAAGATTCCACTGCTATTAGTGTCTGTAATTCTGAAACTCTTCATGCTGAGGTTATTGCCAGGAGCAGAGCAGTTTTCCAAAAGACATATTTTAAGTCTGCTGAGTTTGCTGGCTCAAAAGGAGGTAAAGTTAATTTTTCCAACACGAAGTTGAGGACACAAGTTGGAGTCGGTGCTCTACGGGGCAGTCTTATGTTTTTAGCCCCTCTGAGGTACTGTTTTAGCAAAGGATAAAAAAATAGGTGGGTCCTTGTTGTAATGAGCAGAGATGGCCAAGGTGTGGATCTTGATGCATGAAAAGGAGAGGCCTTTGTCCAGCATCTCAGTTAAGTATTGCAGTATCTGAGGAATATTTGGGACACGAGGGTCAAGGCTGTGCGCTCGGTTCCAGGCACAGAATCTCTTCCATTTGTCTGAATAGGCTTTCCTGGTGCTAGGCCTTCTGGCCTCCAGAATGACATCCACAACAGCTTTGGAGAGAGGCATTGCTTGCTTGACTAAGGAATCTGCCATGCAGCCAGGTTTAAAGTCTTTAACTGGCTGTGAAGTATCTGATTGTTGTGCTGAGTCAGAAGATGTGGAATTTTTGGTAAAATCCAGGGTGGACCTTGTGCTAAGTTCTTTAAGATTGGGTACCAGTGCTAGCGTGGCCAGACTGGGGCAATCAGGATCATCCTTGGCTTTTCTTGCCTGGCTTTTATGAGTACCTTTGGAAGGAGAGGTAGTGGTGGAAAAGCATACACTTGTAGGGTTTTCCAGCTGAATGAGAGGGCATCCACTTTCCACGCTTATGGGTGGTAAGTCCTTTTACAGAATTTCTGTAGCTGGCAAACAGATCTATGTCCGGGCTCCACCATTTTTGTGTTATCATTCTGAATATTTGTGGATGTAATTTCCACTCGTGCGGATCCATGATGTTTCTGCTTAAGTCGTCTGCTAGTGTGTTTTTCTCTCCTGGCAGGAATTGTGCTTGCAGATGAACTTGATAGGTTAGAGCTGTGTTCCACAAGGTCATGGCTTGTCTGCAGAGGGGATAGGAATGTGTGCCCCCTTGCTTGTTTATGTACCACATAACTGCGGTGTTGTCTGTCTTTAGTAGTAGTTGTCCTAGACGCAGAAGGTCCTTGAAAGCTATAAGGGCATTTTGTACAGCTAGCATCTCTTTTTGATTGATGTGAAGATGCCTTTGTTCTGCAGGCCACTTGCCCTGAATACATTTTCCTGCCATGTGTGCTCTCCAGGTGTAATCCGATGCATCTGTTGTCAGTGTTTGCCTGGCTGTGGGTTGAGTGAAAGGCTGTCCCTTGTTGCAGTGACATGCTTGAGCCCACCATCGAAACTCCTGTTGAAGGCAAGGAATTAGTGGTATTACTGTTTCCAAACTTTGACAGTGTTGAGACCAGACACTCTTTAGGTACCATTGTAGTTTCCTCATATGCAGTCTGGCATATGGAATTAGTAGTATGCAAGATGCCATGTAACCCAAGGCCTGCAGAATTTTTCTTTCAGGGAGTTGGGTTTTTGTTGCCATCAATTGAAAATATTGAGTCAGTTGTCCTTACTTGTCTGGCGTGAGATAAGCCATCTGGGCCGTTGTATTCAAGCTGGCACCCAGGAATATTATCTGTTGTGAGGGCACCAGTTTTGACTTCTTTTCGTTTACTGTGTACCCTAGGCAACTTAATAACTTTTTTACAAATGCCAGATGCTTTAGAAGAATGTCCTTGCTCTCTGCTTGAATCAGGCAGTCATCCAGGTACGGATAAATTTGAATTCCTTTCTGTCTGCTAAATGCAATTACTGGTGCCAGGCACTTTGTGAAGACCCTGGGCACAGTAGATAAGCCAAAGGGCAGTGCAGAGAATTGGTAGTGCATTGAAACAGCTATGAATCTGAGGTATCTTCTGCAGTTTTGTCTGATAGGGACATGCAGGTATGCCTCCCTGAGGTCCAAAGTTACGAGCCAAGCTTTCTTGCCCAGCATGGGAAGAAGCTGCTGTAGTGTCAACATTTTGAATTTTGGAACATCCAGGTAAGTGTTTAGAGAAGAAAGATCCAGAATGGGCCTCCAGGCTTTGTCCTTTCTGGGAACCAGAGAGAGACTTGAGTAAAATCCTTGTCCTTGCTCCTGTGTTGGTACCTTTTGAATAGCTCTCATGTCCATGAGTGATGTAGTTTGTCTTTGAGCCTCTGCCCATTGAATTGGTGGCAGATTTGGCATTCCTTTTAAGCTTGGCAGAGTGTGAAAGTGGAACCTGTAACCTTGAGATATAATGTTGAGAATCCATTTGTCTTTGGTGATCATATTCCAATTGTAACAGAAAAGTGCCAGTTTTCCTCCCAGGGGGGTTGCCAAGAGAGAACTGTTTGGCAGCTGTAGTGGGAAGGCATTGGGGCTGTTTTTTGTAAGGTTGAGGCCTGTCTTCCCCTTCTTTCTGGGTTGATGTACCTCATTGTCGAGGCCTGTAAGGACCTTGTGGTTGACCTCTACCTCTTGGCAGTCTGTATCTGCCCCTTTGAGGTCTGTCTGTAACTGGAAAGGACCAATTTTTTGTTGGCCAATTTCTGCTAAATCGAGGAGGCTGAACCTGTAAGAAATCCTTCACCGTTTGCATACATTTTGCCTTATCCTCCATTTTATTTAATACCTCTTCTGCGTTAACTCCAAATAAAACATCCTGCTGCAAAGGTGCATCCAATAATTTTGCTTTAACATGATCTGGTAATGTCTGTTCTTTTAACCAAGCATGTCTTCTAATGACAGATCCTGTAACTGCTGCTCTACAGGAGGCCTCTAATGAATCAAAGCCACATTGCAAAGTATGTTTTCCCACTTGTTCAGCTGCATGCAATAAATCCTGCATTTATTTATAAACAGGAGGATCTGAGTTTGGAAGCATTTTTTGTTTCAAATGAAACATCAAATATTGTTGATATTTTAGCATGTGAAACTGGCAATTTAAGGCCCTCATTGCTAAAGTTGCAGCTGTATATACTTTCTTCCCCCATCTGTCTAATGCTCTGGAATCTCTGTCAGAGGGGACTGGATTCTTTGCTGAGGAGGCCTTTACCCCTTTGGGGCCCTGAGAAATAGTTTCAGGGTCAGCAGCAGGGCTTTTATAAAGAAATTTGTGACAGTCAGGGACTCTGTAGTATCTGTCAGGCTTAACTGGAGCAGGAGGTAAAGAATCAGGATTTAAACTGGATTCAGTTTACACATCATCCACAATGTCTAACACTGGCGGAATAGCAAGGGGTTTGTGTTGAGGTAATAAAAGGAAATCTCTGAGCCTTTTCTTGGATTCTGAATAATCCTGGCCCTCCCAATGGAAATGCTCCCTCATGGTATGCAAGGTTTCCCCAAAGGAGTAGTCATCTGGCGGAGAGGATGAAGGAATTGATTCCTCAGCATCAGAATCCTCATAAGGGGGTAAAGAGTATCCTAGGTCTGAGGATGAATCTGAAGAGATGGATACCTGGTCGGATGAGTCATAGTCCACATCCTGTCTAGGCCTTTTATCAGGAGGGGGATGGGACCCCCTGATCAGAGTGATTAAGTCTTCGGCCATTTTGAGCATTTGTTTCTTAGGCATGGAGGCCTGTCCTGGTGAATGTTGAATTTGTTTCTTTATTTTTAAAGGAGTTTTGGACTTAGCAGAAGATTTAATGGTTAACTGAGTAGGTCTGAAAACACCCTCTGAAGCTACAGGTTGTTCAGCTACTCCGGATCCCTCTGAAGGGTTAGTCTGGGTAGGCTGTAAATCTGGTGCGTCCGAAGGCCCAGCCATCTCCACGTGGGAGTCAGAGGTGGCTTGAGGTTCTAAAGATGCGGTCATCAGGGGCTGCGAAGGCGCCTCGCTGAAAACCAGAGAACTGGCGACTGGCCTAGAAGAGGCTTCATCGTCAGTTTTGGGCCTCGGATGCCTGTCCTTGTCTTTGCGCTTTTTGTGTATTCTGGTCATCGGTAGTTCTGATGGCATGGTATAATTGAATTTTCTGCCAAAATAATGTCGGGCAAAATCAAACCGACGTTTAATAGTGCGTTTGTTAAACCTAGCACAAAACCGACAACCTGTGACGTCGTGGTCTGGGCCTAGGCATGGGATACAATAGGAATGGAAATCCTTATGAGGTATTTGCTTCCCACAAGAAATACAGTTATTAACTTTTACTGACATAGGTCTGAGGCAAGAAAAAGTTTCCTCAATGGGGTACTTAGCTTTGTAGAAGACTTCAGTTCTAGATTCAGAATGAAAATCTCAGGAGTCGGACGACTGGCACTTGCGAAGTGCTGTTGCTTTGGGCACCACTCAGCAAGAAAGACTGAAGAAAATGGCATCAGCTGCATCTTATATACCCCTGTCGCATTGACATCAGGAAAGAAGCGACAGCAACCAATGCCGGACCAAGACTTTGGAACTCAGGCCGACTGCAGGACCGCCTGATGGCAGGATAACCAAGTGTAATGACTGCAGCAGTATAACACGATGAACATCAGAAAATACACCTCGGGGATTCCACCTGTGTCCCTGCTGAACAGGGGCATCAGGAGCTGTGTTGTCTAAACATGGGTTAAACTCTTGGCTAGGCTTATAACGGCCTCAGGGCCAATAGCCTAGTAACCTCCTATGATCCTATGATCCTATGTGCAGGTATGCTTCCTTTAAATTTAGTGTTGCCAACCAGGCATCCTTGCTTAGCATAGGAAGCAACTGGTGAAGAGTCAGCATCTTGAATTTTGGAATCACCAAAAAGGTGTTTAGAGTAGGCAGGTCCAGGATAGGACGCCATGAATTGTGTTTTCTGGGTACCAGGAAAAATCTCGAGTAGAAAACTTGTCCCTTTTTCTCTTCTGGTACCAATTGAATAGCCCCTATGCTTAAGAGTGAGAGTACTTGCTTTTGGGCCTCTGCCCACTGCTTTGGAGGTAGATCCGGCCAACCACTTGGAGGTGGTGACGTGTGGAAGTGAAATCTGTATACTTGGGACACTATAATTAAAACCCATTTGTCCTGGGTAATGAGTCTCTAGTTCTTTGCATGAAGACCAATCTTTCCCCCCAAAGGGGCAGTCAGTTGAGAAGTGCTTGGAAGTTTTAAAAAGAAGTCATTGAGACAGTTTACCATAGGGGGAGTTTTATTACTCCCAAATTTGGAAGTGGAGGCCCCCCACTGCTTAGTCCTGTGCGTCCCCTGGGACTGAAGCCTGGGTGCTCTGCTGGATCTGGGTTTGGACTGAGAAGGTCTGGAAGAGAGAGGAAAGGACCAATTCTTTGAAGGTCAATGCCTACTAAATCTTGGAGGTTTTACTTGTAAAAAGTCTTTAACAGTTTGCATAGACTTAGCTTTTTCCTCCATCTTTTTAAGAACTTCTTCTGCCTTGTTGCCAAACAGGTGGCCCTGATTTAAGGGAGCATCCAGTAATTTTGCTTTAACATGATTTGGCAAGGATTGTTCCTTAAGCCAAGCATGCCTTCTAAGTACAGACCCAATTACCGCAGCCCTGCAAGATGCCTCTAGTGAATCAAAACCACATTCCAATGTATGTTTACCAACTTGTTCAGCAGAATGCAAAAAATTCCTGTAAATCCTTATTTTCAGCACAATCAGGAGTCAACATCATTTTCTGTTTAAGCAATCGAATAATATGCAGCTGATACTTTAACATATGAAACTGGCAATTCAAGTCCCTATTGGCCAAAGTTGCATAAGTGTATACCTTCTTACCCCATCTATCCAGCGCCCTGGAGTCTCTATCAGAGGGGGTAGGATTTTTGTCAGTAGTAGCTTTAATGCCCTTGGGTCCCTGTGAAATTATTTCAGGATCTGCAGTAGGATTTTTGAAAAGGAGCTTGTGAGAGTCAGGAACCCTGTAATATTTATCAGGTTTTCTGGAAGCAGGAGGTAAAGAGTAAGCGGCCATGCTAAATTCCGAAAAGGCACCATCAACAATGTCCAGTACATGAGGTATAGCTAAAGGCCTGTGCTGGGGCAGGAGTAAGAAATCCCTAAGCCTCTTTTTAGAATCAGAGAAATCCTGACTTTCCCAACAAAAAAGCTCCCTGAGAGTATGCAAGGTTTCACCAAAAGAGAAATCCTATGGGGGGGAAGCAGAGGGAGTAGAGTCCTCAGCATCAGAATCCTCATAGGTAGATAAGGGTAAATCCTGGTCATCAGAGGAAACAGAAATTTCAGAATCCTGGTCAGAAATATCATAAGCAAACTCAGTCCTAGGTCTCTTAGAGGGGGAAGGTTGGCTTCCTCTGATTAAAGTAATAAGGTCTTCAGTCATTCTTATCATTTGTTCTTTAGGCATAGAGGCCTGACCATGTGGTCTGGGTGTCAGTTTTCTAGGCATGGTTCGAGTTTTAGGCCTTGAAGAAGAAGATGGCGCCAGTTTAATACGCAAATCAGTAGGCCTGAATACATCCTCAGAAGCCGGTGCCTGCACAGCGGCTCCGGACCACCCAAGGTAGAGACCTCCGCAGGTTCCACAGTTGAAGCATCTCACGGCATACCGGACTTTGAATGGGTCTCAGTAGAGGCCTGCAAATCTGAAGTAGTGGGTATTAGAGCCTGCAAAAGCGCCTCACTGAGTACCGGCGAACTGGCAGCCTGTCTCTGTCTTTATCTTTGCGTTTATTCGGAATGTCGGTAGTCGGATGGCTTACCGAAGACATATCAGGATAATTGAACCGAGCACCAAAAAATTTAGAAGCGCAAATATACTGATGACTGATAGTTTGTACTTTAAATAAGGCACAAAACTGACAGCGAGGAATGTCGTGGTCAGGGCCTAGGCAAGGAATACAGTACAAATAAAAATCTTTATGAGGTATTTGCTTTCCACAAGAAATGCACTTATTTACTTTTACTGATATCGGTTTAGAGCAAGAAAAAGTTTCCCCAACAGGGTACTTAGCTTTTAGTTTTAGACTTCAGTTCTGAAACTCGAAAACGGAAATTTCAGGAGTCGGCCAACCGGCACTTGTGAACTGCTTCAGCTTCAGGCACCGCACGGCAAGAAAGACCGATGTAATGACATCGGCTGCATGTTTTATACCCCTGACGACCTGATGTCACGGAAGAAGAGACCGCAACCGACGCAGGACTCAAGACTTTGTTAATCAGGCCGACTGAGGGCTAACTGCAAGCAGATAACCCAAATGTAATGACTGCAACAGTGAAACATGAATAACATCTTCCAATATTGCCAAGGGATCCACAGGATAAAAAAGTTTAATTGACGAATAAAATAATCCACAAAAACATTAAACGCTTAACAACATCACCAATTTTTTTTGTCCCTGCTTCAGACTTCTTCAGATATACATTAGCTCACACCCACTTCATACTCAATATATAACATCCTAAATTCTAAAGGATGTTATATATTGAGTACGAAGTGGGCATGAGCTAATGTGTATCTGAAGAAGTCCCAAACAGGGACAAAAAATGCAGTGATCTTGTTAAGTGTTTAGCGTCTTATTATTTTTTTGTGGATTATTTTATTCTTCGATTAAACTTTTTTATCCTGTGGATACCTTGGCTATATTGGAAGTTTTTGTGGATTACACCTCAACAGTGCCTCATTTATTTATTTATTTTTTGTATATGCTAAGAAAGCTAAGAAAGTACTACAATACAGCAGTAGTTTCCTACTATGTAAAATCTCAGTAGCAGTTGCTCCAAAGTAGTATTCAAACTATTGATTGGATCTATGAAGATTTACTCTGTTAAAATCAGCCTTAAAGCTCAGAAATGTACAGTGTTGTGGCGTTTTATAAAACTGTAAGAGTAATGTTTTCAGTGTTAAAACTCCTTTGTATCCAGCAAGAGGTAGATTATCTCTGCCTAATGAATGTTAATATCAGGTATCATAACAAGGATCCCGCTAGTTATGACTGATAAGTACAGTGTACTTAACTGTAAATAAGTGCTGTTTAGTTATTTATCTTAATATAACAACAAAACATGCTAACCATTTTTATACCAGCATTCAGACCTGTCTGTATTCTAAATGTTCAAAAAATGCTAAGTATGGCAATGGAGGCCTGTGGTTTCTTGTTTGACAGCCGCATAATTTATATCATTTCCTTTTGAACAGCTGACCAAAGCAAATGCTTCAAATCCCACACATTAATAAGTACACATTATCCTGGATTCCCAAATGGCTTCTGCTTAAGGCAAGACAGTGCCAAAATGGCAAGCATTCATAAAAACACGATCAACTCAGTGTAGAATCTTGTTCAGAAAGTAAGCTGTTTCGGAAACCTAGGGATTTTGTTGCTTTAGAAAATAAAATTAAAGCCAATACATGTTGATACGTACATATGTTAAAAGCCCTGCAGCTATCAACACAACAAAACAAAAAATTCTGAATTTCTCAATGAATTAGATTTAAATGATAAATCAAAATGCCACATTTTGGTTTTGTTCACTAATGAAGGTCCAATAAGAAAGGAATATTATTAAAAACAAAATTACTTCATGGCACTGGGACTTAAAGCTGAACAATTAACATGTTTCTTGCTTTATGACAAATGCTACAATTAAGCATTGTTTACAAGCTGTCAAAACACTTGTGTTTTTACATACTTCTGTGGTACCAAGTCATTGCCCCAAACCAATATCTTTATGGTTATTTCTAGATGTGTGGCCTCATTTTTGGAAGTATCTAGTTAAAATAGCACTTCTACACATTTCTTGAATAATCTGCATTTTTTTTTCATTTTTACACTTAACAAAAAATGCGCTATTGATCATTTGCCTGCGTTGCTGTTAAACAAATGTTTTCACACTTCAAATTAGCTATACGCTGAACAAAAATGGACCAAAATGGATACCAGTGGAACCCATTTATTTATGTCCTCTTATTCTGCTGCCAAACAGTCTACTTAACATTATGCTTTTATGACTTGCACATAAACATTGATCACTAGTCGATTTTACCTTTCAGTGTATTAAACCAAGCAATGTTTTTCTTAGATAGCATTACATTCCGAATGCAATAGATAAAACTAAAAAAAGTTATAACTCTATATTTTTATATTTTTATTCTGAATATGCATTGTGTAGATGTTAAGCACAATAAATATAAATGGGCTCTGTAACCACTACTACACTCTGAATTCCTCCCACATTCAAAAGATATACCACTGAATTGAGTGACATCCATAATTTGCCCACATGTGTACATGCAGTGTGTAAATAAGTGTGTTGTTGTGGCATGTGATGCACTTCTGTCCAATCCAAGGAGATATTCTCTGCTTTGCACTGAATCGCATTATAAGCTGTTGTTTCTCCTGAGATGACCATGCCCTGGTTCAGCAATCAAGGAGCCTCAGTCCTCACCACTAACAACAGGGAGGTTGTCTCATAGAAGAGAAAAAGGATAACTAATACACGCAGTAAAGTACAATTTCCCTTAAGTGCACAAGGAGATCACAGTCAGTCTGGGGCTGGTTGCTCCCTTGCTCACCAGGTCCCCAATAAGATTCCCCACTGGCACAGCTATAAGGTCCAGGTCTCAGCCTAGCTGGGCAAGCTAAAACCTCCAGTACCCTCTCTGTCCAACCAGTGCTTTGTGTCCCTGCCAAGTAGCTGACACAACACACACACACTTTGAGATAAGTATTTATACAACTTCACAGACACTCCTGGGAAAGGCTAGCATAGATTCTCTAGCTGTGCCCCTTTACCCAGATCATACGGTAGTAATCCTTGCCACCACCCAGCTAATAATATCAGCTACTAAAAGGCCCTTAAAAGGGTGTCCAATTATTACTGTGCAATATTATTATCCAATGGTAGTATGACTAACAGTCAAGGCTTACGTTAGAGTGGCCTATTACAATTGACCTCTATGAATATGCAATGTACTCTAGAGCTTATCTCTACACAAACCAGCCATGGGTAGAAGGTTTTAAAAATATTTAATAATAAATAATTAAAACACAAGACAAAACTACTACACCACAGAGATGCCTAAGAGTTCAGAGATCACACAGAAACTTAAAATAATACAGTAGGACAGGTCTGATTTCAAAGTAAAATACCTACTTCATCTTTACTAGCCTTAACTATTCCTACAAGAAATCACAGTGCTAGAAACTTACATGTGAGCACAAGGCAGAGTGCTGATAAGTTGGATATCAAGATCAAAATGCTCTCAGTCTCTTGTGAGAAATAGTATTTAAACATTACTAACAAGCATGTCTCTAAGGCCCTCCCAAATTACATCATTTTTGACACTTAGGTTTTCCCAGTATTCATATTACATCATCTTAACACCTAGTCTGAGACTTACAACAATAGAAGACATTTCACATGTATATTCTAACAGAAAGGGAGTGCCTTATGTGTGGAGTCTGCATGTCCTCCCCGTGGTTGGGTGGCGTTCGAAAGACATGTGTAAATGGGCGTGCCTTCGTTGAAGGTTGGACATTGAGCTAGCACCTCGGCGTTCATGAAAATCTACTGCCAATCATTAGCAGACCGGAGTTCCGCTGTGGCGACCCCTAATCGGGAAAAGCCGAAAGACAAACAACAATATTTTAACAGAAACTAGAGCAATAAAGAACACTCCACACCTAAATTCTGGTCATAAACTTTAGCATTAAAACAATGGGCAAGAAACCTTCATCCAGATGCACTAGAGCCGAATTCTAATATGAAAGGGTCACAACATGCTTCACTGGGCCAGTAGAGTGCAATGTTGTCACATATTTTGCAGTTCCATATTTCACCGTATTCTTTTACACTCAAGAAACATGCTTGTATTTTACATTTATTTACAAATGCCAGAATTATATATCAAATTCTATTTGACTAGGCTGGCAGCCTTCACCCATCTATCCCCAATTGTCACATCCCCTATGACTTTCAGTGGAATAAACTGGGTATTACAGAATTAGATATTTCAATTAATTACTTGCATTTGATAAACCTAGAAGTCTAAATTTATATGAAGCATTAATTATTTTCTTGTTCATGGGTACAAATATGGTCTTCTTGTTGATGGAATGCTAACTTGCCTTCAAGAAATTATTATGAACAATCAATTACTTCTCATCACAAGCTTCTGTAAATGATTTGTGTTAGTAACCGCTCAGTGTGTCTTAGTATTTTGTGGTTTAGTTTCACCATTCAAGATACTTCCACGACTTGTATTTGAGTTTCATCCACATCCAGTAATATCATGCTATCAGATTTTTTTTTTACTATGCATTGTCCTGTATCAATAACTTGTATCTTCTGATGTTAGTTTGCCATAAGCAATGACATTTCTCCTCCTTTTGAAATGTTATGAATTTTCCTGTCTTCTTCTTTTGTGCTATAGTCATGTAGCCACAAAACAAGTTTATCTATTACAAGAGAAAAAAATGAATTTGCTTTTTTTTACCTGCTTCTAAAATATTTCATATGCTCAAATTACTTTTTATACTCAGTAAAGTTGGTATCCTGTTAGTCATGTAGTACTAGAATGCATCTCACTTTAGGTTGTTTACCCTCTTGCAGTTCTTAATATTTTTTTTCTTTATCTGCCTCATTATCCTTCTTCTTATATGTTCAGATCATCATTTTTTCTTTAAAGACTTCATAGTAAATGTCACTTCTTGCGTTTTTCTTCTTTTACTTCAATGCTATCTCATTTAACAAATGCTTTAAATAGTTTCAATCTATCTTTTTAACTTCTTTTGGATTACAGATTTTATTCACACAGACTAAGTGAACTTGTTTTTGTTTGCATCTGAGCAACCTTCATAATCCTCCAATAAAACTTCTTGTCCTTTGAGACAATTACTATAAATTCTGCAGACTGTTCCACAGGTTACTAAAAAAAAGCTGAAACTGCAACATCAAAGTTTGGCTTTCTGAATCACTGACATTTGTTGAAATATGACCGCAAAGAAAATTCTAATCAACAGTGAATGGCAAGGTAATACACTTCATAATAAGGATACCATTGCCTGAATTGTTTACCGACTCATGAATGTCATGGATTCAGAATCATATTCAACTATATTCTTTGATTTCTTTTTTCCTCAATGACATTTTTTTTTTATTTAACATAAACCCATGACAGTTTAGAAATAGAATTGTTACCTTGATATTGGCCAACAGTGGACCACTGGAGATAATTAGAAATGAACAGTAATCCACATAAGGGACAATATATACACTTTTCACCTTTGAGTGACAGAACAATGATGTCCATCCTCTTCGAAAAGTTCTTGAGGTAGTTACCAGACCACTAGTACAAAGTGCAAGCTGGTAATGTGGTTTGCCAACTGCTAACCTGATTCATTCTTGAGGATGGCATACCACAGCATGCTAATATGTGTCCTAAAATACAATGATGCAGTGTTTAGCACTCCTTACAGCACTCAATTCTACCTCCTGAGTCATAGGTGGAATGTCTTCTTTGCAGAGTTTGCACATCATCCATAAAGCCACATGGACCTTTTCTGACACCTCTGGCTTCATTTCACATCTTAAAGTGACACTGACACATATACTGGCAATTTTAAAATTGCTCCTGAGTGTGTGAGTGTGTGTGTGTGTGTGTGTGTGTGTGTGTG
Organism: Protopterus annectens; assembly: GCF_019279795.1. Taxonomy (NCBI): domain Eukaryota; kingdom Metazoa; phylum Chordata; order Ceratodontiformes; family Protopteridae; genus Protopterus; species Protopterus annectens. Next base: position 131,002,564 of record NC_056732.1, on the reverse strand, counting down.
TGTGTGTGTGTGTGTGTGTGTGTGTGTGTGTGTGTGTGTTTGTATCTTGTCCTAAGATGGACTGGTTTCCTGTTCAAGATTTGTTCCTGTCTTATGATCACTTCTTACTAGGGATCTTCAGATCCCTGAAACCCTGACATGGACAAAGCATATATTAAATGGATGGATACAAGGATGGCAGGAGACTCAGTGTGGTCATCCTACCCATGAGAAAACAATGTGGAATCTTGAAAAGATGGCATATTGTGTCATCATCTTGAGTTTCATAACCTTGAGAAAGCTTGTTGAAATCAGACAAATCCAGAATCTGTCTCTATATTTTTCTCCTGCTTTAGAACTAGGAACAAATCAGAATAAAAACTTAAAAAAGCTTCCTGCAAGGAAAGGCAGATCTCAATATTATCCTGTTCTTTAACATCTGATACAGAACAGAAGTTGCCTTGTTCCTCGGGGATTCTTGAAATTAGTTTTCAGTGAAGGACTAATACAGACTCTGTCCTAAATCCTGACTCCGAAATGCCCCTTCCCTAGAAGAAGGTGAGATTACTTTCTAGTTCTACAACTAAGTGGAAATTGTACCTCCTAGTGACAGGGTTTGTAGGAATGGGGAAACAAAGAATGACAGCAGAACATATAAGGGGTGCTACATTTCCCTGCTGCTGGGGACAGGGGAACATTTTATCTGAGGAAGGGGAAGTAGAATCGGGTCTTCTAACAGACCTGCTCTACAAGCTATAGAAGGACCACAGCTCTCAGATAAGTTCTTGCCCCATCCAGCTGTTGCACAGGAAAAGGATATTAATTTATTCACAATTCCCAAAGAAGAATTACATTTGTTATCTCTTTTTGTAGAACAAAGCAGAACAAAAATCAGAAGACAAACACAAAGATAAATTTGTCTAAATGTTTGCATTTATTCTTCAAATCATACATGAAGAACGTTGTACTACTACCAAACAGGTACACCACCTGAAGCAACTTAATCTTAAAGGCAATATTCACTGGATGTTACCCTTTTTAACTTGCCTTATCTTCAAGTTAAGAGGAAGGGTGATTTAAAAGCAATGGTAAGAAGTACATCATGCAGTCATGTGCATATCCTGCACCATCATGAAGACACCCACCAAAATCTCATGTACTTAACTTTCAGCCTCTTCTGTAACTTACAGTAAATAAGTTAATTGTTCATTCACTGCCTTGTGAAAATTTTCATAAACATTGAGCAAGATTCCAAATGACTACAGCAGCATACCATAACTTTCCACTGACAGGTGACTGTGGTATACATCTCTGTTACAAATATTTCTGAAGTTTAGCAGTCCACTGGAAGGTGTCACAGGATCACAGCACTGGTAACCACTGCCCCAAAGTTCCATATGATGCTACCACAATATGGAAGGTATCACAGGATCACAACACTGGTGATGACTGCCCCAAATTTCTATGCAATACTACCACAACATGGAAGGTCTCACCAGATCACAGCACTGGTGATCACTGCCTCAAAGTTCCATATGACACTACCACAATACGGAAGGTATCACAGGATCACAGCACTGGTGACAACTGTCACAGATTTCCACACAATACTACCACAACATGGAAGGTGTCACCAGATCACAGCATTGGTGACCACTGCCCCAAATTTCCATACAACACTATCACAATATGGAAGGTGTCACAGGATCACAGCACTGGTGACCATTGCCCCAAAGTTTCATATGACACTACAATGATATAATGCGATTCAGCTGTATTCTGTGCTAATGAATCATGTGTAATTGAGAAACAAAACAAACAAAGATGACATCCACCTACAAACTGCAGATCAAAGCAGCAAACTAACTGCAATAAGTTGAATCTATTGGCATGTTGCCAGGACACAGCAGTGCAGTTAGATGCATATCTGAAGACATATTACTTGCCAGCAACACAGAAGGGTAATCTCCTTCCTCTGTCAAAGCAGTGTGGTGGGATGGCACTAGTCTAAAAGCTTCAGCCCTAAGGAATATAATTACATTACGGAGTGACCAGAGGAGCAATAAAGCATACTGAACTGATATTATGGCACTAACAGGGGTGCAAGAACACATGCTTTGTAAATATGAATACAATAAAACATTACACACCCAGACACACACACACACACACACACACACACACACACACACACACACACACACACACACACACACACACACACACACACACACACACACACACACACACACACACACACACACACACACACAGGCACACACACACACACACACACACACACACACACACACACACGCACACACACACACACATTGTATAATGGCCATATTTTTCTATGGTATAGGATTTAAATTTAAGTTGTAGGTTCCCTTTGCCTCACACATACTCCCTAAAGACATCAGGTTGACTGTCATTTTATGCTTCTGCTTCCAACTCAGCAGTGAAGGAATTAGTGAAAGTGAATGAAACAGAAGTAATTTCCCCACACCTCTGTCACAAAATACTTGCCAAATGGTCTCACTGTATATGGGATTATCTCCATACTTCCAAAGCTTGACATCTCTAGAGTTGTTGTGTCTTTCGGCTTTTCGCGGTTAGGGGTCGTCACAGCGGAACTCCGGTCCGGTAAAGATTGATAGTTGATTTTTACGTGCCGAGTTACCAGCCCTGATGCACAACCTTCAACGAAGGTACGCCCATTCATTGACATCTCTAGAGTGCTAGATTATAATAAGTGAGGAAGAGTGGGGCGATACCCCCTGCATGTGGTTGTACATGTTTGACGTCATGAAAACAGATATTTTGAAAAGACAAATGAATGTGTGATCTTGTTAAAATGCATTCTATGAACTGCCTGTCAACAAGAGACATCTGTAAACAATAACTCATAATGACACAGTTTGCCTCAGAAGGCTAAATGATATATAAGATGCCTTATGACAGGAGATTACGTAAAAGACAAAATGATGTATAGAGAAGGTAACATCAGATAAAGGCAAGATACACAGTGGGAAATAGTTACAGCATGCATTTTATGTGAAGGATTGATGTTTTGTGAGCATGCAAGCATATCTTAATGTCTTTATGAGATTGTTTTTCATTCAGATCCAGGATGAGCATATTCTGAACTGGTATAAGTATTCTAACAACATGTTCTAACAATTGACATTATGTATATTTTAATTTACTTCATGTTTCAGCATCTTTCAATTAAATCTATCAAAATCTGTTACATAAAATTATGTATGTGTGGTATATGTTTCTGACTGGAATTTTACACATCTAATAAACTTTTACTGCAAAAGAAAAATACATGTAGCCAGCTAGTAAAAAAATCATATCATATCATACCTTCTGCACAGAATATTGGGAGGTATTCAAAAAGTATTAAAAGGATGTGTGAAGCATTAAGTAGCAGAAGATTTTTTTGTTAGCTAGTATCACAAAATAAAACTGCTAGGTCTGTCCCTTAAATACGTTTTTGCATCCAAGTGCATTCGGAATGCAGATCTATCTGTTTAAGTCACATCTTATCAGCACCACCTCGCAATAGTTAGCAGTTCACTTAAGTGCATATTCTTTACGAATAACCCCCACCCCTCTACCCCTCACCCCTCATGGTCAGCTGAATAACTTGATAAGGATAACAGTCTAACCTCTGAACTTAAAAACTGTACACTGGTATTATTCCTGTTCTAGCCTACAAAGTAGATAATTGTCAGTTGTTTTCATATGATAGAAAAGCTTAGGCAAAGTGATGGCACATGATGTTATACCCTGATATGCCTCTCAACTATTTTAACAGAAGTAAGTAGTTTGTGGTTTGCAGTTCAGTCTAAATGGCAATAACATTCTAGAAGAGAATGCAGGCACATAAAAATGACAGATATGGTTGGCATTTTGACACAACAATGCTGTCAATGTTTAGGGGGAAATAAGCCCTTTTGGTACACATCCAGAAATTAGTATGTGGACTTGTTAGCAAATAATTCAGTAAAAAGAAATATTCAGACGTCTAAGCTGAAGTGGGTCTCTGATAAAAAACAAAACAAAACAATGCTTAACATGTTCCAGAGCTGGTTCTCAATTCACAACAAAGGAATGAGAACATACTGTATCATACAAGTCAAAGTGGTGTGTCTTAGTTGAACAAGCTATGTTAATGAGCCATACTAAAAGTTTATTGCATCATACTATCACTGACAAGAATATACACTACTTTCAGACTCAGCAGGTTAACTGCCACATGAATGTGTAACTAAACAAGTACGTCTATGTGCAAAGTGTCTACTTTCAGAATGGGTGGGAGGAGGTTTACATACGGAGCTAACTGATCAGTTGTATAACTGCTGCTTCCAATCACATTACTGGCTTGTTACAAACTTTATTTTTTATCTGATAATTTGCTGATGCAGAATAACAGAATCTAAGCTAAAATGACTTCAAAGAAAAGTTGTGGTAGACATATGTCCTCTGTAAATGCTGCGGATGTGCACACAGTGTGTCAATGTAAGTAACAACACATATTCCACACATTTATTTTAAATCATTTAGACAGTGCTCACTTCACCATACTTTAGAAGTAGGGCATCTACACGAGAAACCAACTGTTCATATAATCAAGAAGATCCCACTTAAAACTGCAAAACACGGAATGGTGTACTGTTCTGAATGAGTTGTAACCTCATAAATGTTTATACTTTTGTAAAACAAAGTGAGAACCATGTTGAAAAAGATACAGGCAAACAAGTGTAGTGTTATGAAAGCTATGTATTTAAAGCAGTATTCAAGACATGAGAATCTAAGCTACTCTCTTTTCCTTATATGCATGCCTAACTAGACTGTTCACATGTAGTGCTTGCTGTCTTCCTAGTACCTGGCAAACACATCTGTTTGGAGTTTTTTTTTGTCTTTTTCTTAATTAGTTCTACTTTATTTCACCTTTTCATATATTTTATTCTACTTCCAGCATGCCTGCAATGATAGCTATTGTTTAGCATTATCACTCCCAACACCATTGCAAATTAATGTGCCAGGGTTGAGCATACCTGTGAACTGTATAGATTTTCACAGAATGTTAAGATTTTTGCCTCATATTTTTGGCCTGTTACTCTTACAATTGTGGTTTTCTGGCAAATCAATGCCAAATCTTTGAGGACTGGAGTCAGAAAATAATGACAGACATTTGAGATTTAGACTCCATACCTTTCAGAAAATGCACGCTAATGCAAAACCTGTTATTCTATTGATGTTATACATTTGTAAGAGCAATATTTAAACATTGTCCCTGTTTTGGGCCCTTGTTCCATATTATTTATGCCTTAATCCAGATTTTTTTGCACTAGAGGTTGAGAGCGATGGGTTAAAGTACTGTCTGACAAAGGTGGATGCACTAGAGGTTGAGAGCGATGGGTTAAAGTACTGTCTGACAAAGGTGGAATATGTGGAACATGTACTATATCATAAAAAATGAACAGCATCAAGATGCACCACAAACCAAAAGGGATACTCTACGATTCAGCATGTAATAACAAAGCACACTGTTACTATCAGCTGTCCAATCTGAAGAAAGAAGGCCCCTGCAGTGGCAGGGAATGTAACAAATGAATGCTCCATATTACAAACATGTTATTACGGTAGTGGTCAGCATGCACAAATAAAGTAAATTTGCTAGATACACTAACTTATCTTTACCATTCTGTTAAAAAAAAAAGGATTTATCTAAAGTATAAACTTGAAAAGGCATTCAGCCACATTTCTTTATTTGTGTAAATGCACTTGAGGTATGGTTGCATCCATCCAGTATACAAAGTGTATTTTTATGTGCTCTGCTTTTATTCTTAAAATATTTACAATAGCATAAGCTAAAAAACAGACATATTCGAATGGTGCAACCCCCGTGTAAGAACTGTTCAGCTTCAACAGGTCAGTAGAACTGGCCACAGGGCACATACCTCTCAACTATACAGATATATTCAAATGGTGCAGCCCCCGTTTAAGAACTGTTCAGCTTCAACAGGTCAGTAGAACAGGCCACAGGTCACATACCTCTCAACTGTACAGATATATTCAAATGGTGCAGCCCCTGTGTAATAACTGTTCAGCTCCAACTGGTCAGGAGAACTGGCCACAGGGCTGCACATACCTCTCAACTGTAAAGATATATTCAAATGGTGCAGCCCCCTGTAAGAACTGTTCAGCTTCAACAGGTCAGTAGAACTGACCACAGGGCACATACCTCTCAACTGTACAGATATATTCGAATGGTGCAGCCCATGTGTCAGAAATGTTCAGCTTCAACTGGTCAGGAGAACAGGCCACAGGGAACATACCTCTCAACTGTACAGATATATTCAAATGGTGCAGCCCCCGTGTAAGAACTGTTCAGCTTCAACTGGTCAGAAGAACTGGCCACAGGGCACATACCTCTCAACTATACAGATATATTCAAATGGTGCATCCCCCGTGTAAGAACTGTTCAGCTTCAACTGGTCAGGAGAACTGGCCACAGGGCACATACCTCTCAACTGTACAGATATATTCGAATAGCGCAGCCCCCATGAAAGAACTGTTCAGCTTCAACTGGTCAAGAGAACTGGCCACAGGGCACATACCTCTCAACTGTATAGATACATTCAAATGGTGCAGCCCCCTGTAAGAACTGTTCAGCTTCAAAAGGTCAGTAGAACTGGCAACAGGGAACATACTTCTCAACTGTACAGATATATTCAAATGGTGCAGCGGCCGTGTAAGAACTGTTCAGCTTCAGCTGGTCAGGAGAACTGGCCAAAGGGCACATACCTCTCAACTGTACAGATATATTCAAATGGTGCAGCCCCCATGTAAGAACTGTTCAGCTTCAACTGGTCAGGAGAACTGGCCACAGGGCACATATCTCTCAACTATACAGATATATTCAAATGGTGCAGCCCCCTGTAAGAACTGTTCAGCTTCAAAAGGTCAGTAGAACTGGCAACAGGGCACATACCTCTCAACTGTACAGATATATTCGAATGGCGCAGCCCTCTGTAAGAACTGTTCAGCTTCAACAGGTCAGTAGAACTGGCCACAGGGCACATAACTGTACAGATATATTCGAATGGTGCAGCGCTCGTGTAAGAACTGTTCAGCTTCAAATGGTCAGGAGAACTGGCCACAGGGCACATACCTCTCAACTGTACAGATGTATTCAAATGGTTCAGCCCCCGTGTAAGAACTGTTCATCTTCAACTGGTCAGGAGAACTGGCCACAGGGCACATACCTCTCAGCTGTACAGATAGATTCAAATGGTGCAGCCCCCCTGTAAGAACTGTTCAGTTCAACTGGTCAGGAGAACTGGCCACAGGGCACATACCTCTCAACTGTACAGATATATTTGAATGGTGCAGCCCCCTGAAAGAACTGTTCAGCTTCAACAGGTCAGTAGAACTGGTCACAGGGCACATACCTCTCAACTGTACAGATATATTCGAATGGTGCAGCCCCCTGTAAGAACTGTTCAGCTTCAACAGGTCATTAGAACTGGTCACAGGGCACATACCTCTCAACTGTACAGATATATTTGAATGGTGCAGCCCCTGTGTAAGAACTGTTCAGCTTCAACTTGTCAGGAGAACTGGCCACAGGGCACATACCTCTCAATTATACAGATATATTCAAATGGTGCAGCCTCCTGTAAGAACTGTTCAGCTTCAACAGCTCAGTAGAACTGGCCACAGGGCACATACCTCTCAACTGTAGAGATATATTCGAATGGTGCAGCCCCCTGTAAGAACTGTTCAGCTTCAACAGATCAGTAGAATTGGCCACAGGGCACATAACTGTACAGATAGATTCGAATGGTGCAGCCCTCGTGTAAGAACTGTTCAGCTTCAACTGGTCAGGAGAAATGGCCACAGGGCACATACCTCTCAACTGCACAGATATATTTAAATGGTGCAGCCCCCATGTAAGAACTGTTCAGCTTCAACTGGTCAGGAGAACTGGCCACAGGGCACATACCTCTCAGCTGTACAGATAGATTCAAATGGTGCAGCCCCTGTGTAAGAACTGTTCAGTTCAACTGCTCAGGAGAACTGGCCACAGGGCATATACCTCTCAACTGTACAGATATATTTGAATGGTGCAGCCTCCTGTAAGAACTGCTCAGCTTCAACAGGTCAGTAGAACTGGTCACAGGGCACATACATCTCAACTGTACAGATATATTTGAATGGTGCAGCCCCAGTGTAAGAACTGTTCAGCTTCAACTGGTCAGGAGAACTGGCCACAGGGCACATACCTCTCAACTGTACAGATATATTCAAATGGTGCAGCCCCCTGTAAGAACTGTTCAGCTTCAACTGGTCAGGAGAACTGGCCACAGGGCACATATCTCTCAACTGTACAGATATATTCAAATGGTGTAGCCCCCATGTAACAACTGTTCAGCTTCAACTGGTCAGGAGAACTGGCCACAGGGCACATACCTCTCAACAGTACAGATATATTCAAATGGTGCAGCCCCCATGTAAGAACTGTTCAGCTTCAACTGGTCAGGAGAACTGGCCACAGGGCACATACCTCTCAACTGTACAGATATATTCAAATGATGAAGCCCTCTGTAAGAACTGTTCAGCTTCAACTGGTCAGGAGAACTGGCCACAGGGCACATACCTCTCAACTGTACAGATATATTCAAATGGTGCAGCCCCCTGTAAGAACTATTCAGCTTCAACTGGTCAGGAGAACTGGCCAAAGGGCACATACCTCTCACCTGTACAGATATATTCAAATGGTGCAGTCCCCGTGTAAGAACTGTTCAGCTTCAACTGGTCAAGAGAACTGGCCACAGGGCACATACCTCTCAACTGTACAGATACATTCAAATGGTGCAGCCCTCTGTAAGAACTGTTCAGCTTCAACTGGTCAGTAGAACTGTCCACAGGGCACATACCTCTCAACTGTACAGATATATTCAAATGGTGCAGCGGCCGTATAAGAACTGTTCAGATTCAGCTGGTCAGGAGAACTGGCCACAGGGCACATACCTCTCAACTGTACAGATATATTCAAATGGTGCAGCCCCCATGTAAGAACTGTTCAGCTTCAACTGGTCAGGAGAACTGGCCACAGGGCACATACCTCTCAACTATACAGATATATTAAAATGGTGCAGCCCCCTGTAAGAACTGTTTAGCTTCAAAAGGTCAGTAGAACTGGCCACAGGGCACATACCTCTCAACTGTGCAGATATATTCAAATGGCGCAGCCCCCTGTAAGAACTGTTCAGCTTCAGCAGGTCAGTAGAATTGGCCACAGGGCACATAACTGTACAGATATATTCGAATGGTGCAGCCCTCGTGTAAGAACTGTTCAGCTTGAACTGGTCAGGAGAACTGGCCACAGACACATACCTCTCAACTGTACAGATATATTCAAATGGTGCAGCCCCTGTGTAAGAACTGTTCAGTTCAACTGGTCAGGAGAACTGGCCACAGGGCACATACCTCTCAACTGTACAGATATATTTGAATGGTGCAGCCCCCTGTAAGAACTGTTCAGCTTCAACAGGTCAGTAGAACTGGCCACAGGGCACATACCTCTCAACTGTACAGACACATTCGAATGGTGCAGCCCCCTGTAAGAACTGTTCAGCTTCAACAGGTCAATAGAACTGGTCACAGGGCACATACCTCTCAACTGTACAGATATATTTGAATGGTGCAGCCCCCGTGTAGGAACTGTTCAGCTTCAACTGGTCAAGAGAACTGGCCACAGGGCACATACCTCTCAACTGTACAGATACATTCAAATGGTGCAGCCCTCTGTAAGAACTGTTCAGCTTCAACTGGTCAGGAGAACTGTCCACAGGGCACATACCTCTCAACTGTACAGATATATTCAAATGGTGCAGCCCCCATGTAAGAACTGTTCAGCTTCAACTGGTCAGGAGAACTGGCCACAGGGCACATACCTCTCAACTATACAGATATATTCAAATGGTGCAGCCCCCTGTAAGAACTGTTCAGCTTCAAATGGTCAGTAGAACTGGCCACAGGGCACATACCTCTCAACTGTACAGATATATTTGAATGGCGCAGCCCCCTGTAAGAACTGTTCAGCTTCAGCAGGTCAGTAGAACTGTCCACAGGGCACATAACTGTACAGATATATTTGAATGGTGCAGCCCTCGTGTAAGAACTGTTCAGCTTGAACTGGTCAGGAGAACTGGCCACAGGGCACATACCTCTCAACTGTACAGATATATTCAAATGGTGCAGCCCCTGTGTAAGAACTGTTCAGTTCAACTGGTCAGGAGAACTGGCCACAGGGCACATACCTCTCAACTGTACAGATATATTTGAATGGTGCAGCCCCCTGTAAGAACTGTTCAGCTTCAACAGGTCAGTAGAACTGGTCACAGGGCACATACCTCTCAACTGTACAGATATATTCGAATGGTGCAGCCCCCTGTAAGAACTGTTCAGCTTCAACAGGTCAATAGAACTGGTCACAGGGCACATACCTGTCAACTGTACAGATATATTTGAATGGTGCAGCCCCCGTGTAAAAACTGTTCAGCTTCAACTGGTTAGGAGAACTGGCCACAGGGCACATACCTCTCAACTATACAGATATATTCAAATGGTGCAGCCTCCTATAAGAACTGTTCAGCTTCAACAGGTCAGTAGAACTGGTCACAGGGCACATACCTCTCAACTGTACAGATATATTCGAATGGTACAGCCCTAGTGTAAGAATTGTTCAGCTTCAATTGGTCAGGAGAACTGGCCACAGGGCACATGCCTCTCAACTGTACAGATATATTCAAATGGTGCAGCCCCCATGTATCAACTGTTCAGCTTCAACTGGTCAGGAGAACTGGCCACAGGGCTCATACCTCTCAGCTGTACAGATAGATTCAAATGGTGCAGCCCCCGTGTAAGAACTGTTCAGTTCAACTGGTCAGGAGAAATGGCCACAGGACAAATACCTCTCAACTGTACAGATATATTTGAATGGTGCAGCCTCCTGTAAGAACTGCTCAGCTTCAACAGGTCAGTAGATCTGGTCACAGGGCACATACCTCTCAACTGTACAGATATATTCTAATGGTGCAGCTCCCTGTAAGAAGTGTTCAGCTTCAACAGGTCAGTAGAACTGGTCACAGGGCACATACATCTCAACTGTATAGATATATTTGAATGGTGCAGCCCCTTTGTAAGAACTGTTCAGCTTCAACTGGTCAGGAGAACTGGCCACAGGGCACATACCTCTCAACTGTACAGATATATTCAAATGATGCAGCCCCCTGTAAGAACTGTTCAGCTTCAACTGGTCAGGAGAACTGGCCACAGGGCACATATCTCTCAACTGTACAGATATATTCAAATGGTGTAGCCCCCATGTAACAACTGTTCAGCTTCAACTGGTCAGGAGAACTGGCCACAGGGCACATACCTCTCAACAGTACAGATATATTCAAATGGTGCAGCCCCCATGTAAGAACTGTTCAGCTTCAACTGGTCAGGAGAACTGGCCACAGGGCACATACCTCTCAACTGTATAGATATATCCAAATGGTGCAGCCCCCTGTAAGAACTGTTGAGCTTCAACTGGTCAGGAGAACTTGCCACAGGGTACATACCTCTCAACTGTACAGATATATTCAAATGGTGCAGCGCCCGTGTAAGAACTGTTCAGCTTCAGCTGGTCAGGAGAACTGGCCACAGGGCACATACCTCTTAACTGTACAGATATATTCAAATGGTGCAGCCCCCTGTAAGAACTGCTCAGCTTCAACAGGTCAGAAGAACTGGCCACAGGGCACATACCTCTCACCTGTACAGATATATTCAAATGGTGCAGTGCCCGTGCAAGAACTGTTCAACTTCATTTGGTCAGGAGAACTGGCAACAGGGCACATACCTCTCAACTGTACAGATATATTCAAAATGGTGCAGTGCCCATGTAAGAACTGTTCAGCTTCAACTAGTCAGGAGAACTGGCCACAGGGCACATACCTCTCAACTGTACAGATATATTTGAATGGTGCAGCCCCCTGTAAGAACTGTTCAGCTTCAGCAGGTCAATAGAACTGACCACAGGGCACATACCTCTCAACTGTACAGATATATTCAAATAGTGCAGCCCCCTGTAAGAGCTGTTCAGCTTCAACAGGTCAGGGGAACTGGCCACAGGGCACATACCTCTCAACTGTACATATTTTCACAGAATGTCCAGATTTTTACCTCATATTTTTGGTCTTTTTCTCATAAAATTGTAGTTGTCTAACAAATCATTGAGGATTAAAGTCAGAATATAATGACAGGCATTTGAGTTTTAGGCTTTATACCCTTTAGAAAATTCATGCTAATTCAAATGCTTTTATTCCATACCTCTCAAGTGTACCTCATTACGAGGAATGTATCTCATTTGGGGTCTTAAAAAGTTCATGTTCCTCAAAGTTCCTAAAAGTTCCACATTTAAATAGTCTGTCACACATTCAGTATTAGGAATTTTTTTAATGAAATCCATGATAAATAGAAATTAATCATATTAATTCATTAAAAGATCTTCTCTATAAGTAAAACCAGCACATTGTAACCATCCTATGACCTTCCCAGTTGAAGTTGTTAGTAAGCCATTAGTATGTGTTCCACATTTTGCACATTTGTTCCACATTATGAAGGCGAGTGTTCCTCATTTTGGACATGGCAGTTTGAGAGCTATGTGTCATTCTATCACCTTTCTACATTTGTAACAGCAATATTTAAAAACTGTCTCTATGTTTGGGCCTTTGTCCCTCCCTTCCACTATTTATGGCTTTGTTCAGATTTCTTGCTCTAAGAGGTTGAGAGGTATGCATTGAACACATACTAATCTCAAGTGCTAGAAAACAATTATGGATGCAGGAAAATAAAGAATGTGTTGAATAAATTGCAAACATTTAATTCACAACTCATACTGTACGTCCCTTCATTAATCAGTGGCCATGACACAACCTTGTAAGGGACAGCCATCCTTCATAAGTAAAGGACGAATCCTTAAAATGTCTGTACATGCAACAGTTTCACTGACTAAATTTTAAAAGAAAGATTTAGATGAAATAAATAACTCAAACCAAAAACTGCATAGCAGACAAAACATAATAACTATGTTAAAAAGATGCATATTAATGTGCAGTGTGCTCAGCATTTGCCTGATCTTTATGCAATTAATTAATTATATACACAACATCTGTATCGACCATTATACAGTCGTAAAATAAACACAGACATACTCTTCAGTGTTGTTTCTGAGCTGACACTACTGAAAACATGCATCATCCCAAAGAAAAAGAACACATTGCTTATGCTATACACATTGCCCTAATGTACATCAAAAAAGGAGACTAACAATGTACTGTTAAAGATCATTATTAATTTTTAAATAATGCAAGGCTGCTGTTCCTTAATGAAAATTGTTTCTAACAGTCAGTCAAGCCATATAAGTGGCAAATTCAGTGCACATCACTGTTTCTTATTATTCTTGAATTTTCTTAAAGCTTGTTACAAATTCTTTGAACTTAAAAGGGAAAAGAGTATTGTCATTCCTGTTGTTGAAACAGTTTGATACCCCACCCATTCCTTTGCTGTTGGGGTGGGTGGTTATCAGTGATATCAGTTTAGTGGTGGTATTCTATTTTTAATGCTGTATAAAGTGATATGGTAATAAGAAAATGAGCCCCCAAGGAGTTCCTTGGTAAAATATCATAACAAACAGTAGCACATGAATGATAGGGGAAGTCCAGGAACTTAATAGAGATGCTCTCCAGAGGAGTTCAGCCATTGTTATGCCCGCTTCCTCTTCCTGTTTTAAAGGACTAGATATTCTGATTATAGTTTAAACCAGTGTAACACAATGTAAGATCGTGATGGAAATGTGATAAACGCCTTTCAAGAGTATGTTGAAATCTCAGTGCAACAGCCTTCCTTTGTGTTTCCATCTTCTCCTTTAAAGCAACAAATGAAATGTAACACTTTAAGACACTGGAATTTACAGCAAAAGGCAATACACTACACAAATTTGGTGGTACCAAACTTGTAAATCTATTTTTATAATGGAAATTATAAACAACTAGGACACAACTCACAGAAAAATGCATGCTGGTGTTGCAGGCTGTATATGTCAAAGTATAAAGGTAGGAAACATAACATCAAAGAAACACTTTAAATATCTAATCAGCAGCCATCATTTGCTACATTTTACTTCTGTGTCAGGCTTGCAGATATCCACAGTTTACACACATTCATTGTAATGATTTTGAACACTTAAACTTTTACTTAGTGCTTTCCTTAGTAAACGGTAATCACAGGTACATTGACTCTTCCGAGTGTGCAGAATAACACTTGTGAAGTTGTCTCTTATGAAGAAACAGGATTTAACTTCTTTTTTTCTCTAATTAATTTATTGAATGGAACAACCTAGGGCATCATATTAACTGCAATGGCAACTATTAAAATAACACAAAAAGGAGTCAGGATTCTGAGGCAAAATAAATACATACAGTTTTGGTTGTTTAAGAGATATCGCTTGATATGAAAAAGAAAAAAAAAATCTGCATTTAATTGATATCAGTAAAACCAATTATATAAATTGTTAATGAAAAATAGAAATGCATTACTATTATTATTATTATTATTATTCTTATTATTATTATATTTTACTAAAACAATGTGCAATTTCCCTTTACAGACACATTCTAATGCATCTTACAGAAGTTTCCAGCTTAGCCCTCAACCTTTTTTCACTCACGTGTCAGAGGCAAAGCCAAGAATAATGTGGAACACAGCCCCAGTAGCAGGGACAGGTTAAAATAATGCTCTATTTCACTTAAAGAGTTAATAGAGCAGCAGATTTTGCATGATCGTGCATTTCCTGAACAATAAGAAGGATGAAACTCAATGTCTGGCATTACTGACTGACTATAATCCTTACTGATTTACCACAAGAAGAAAATCAAAAATGTCATTGGGGCAGGACAACAATACAAGGCAAGATCAGGGGCATTCTGCAAAATCAGGAGCATCTGACTAGTAAGCTTTCCAAGAAGTCAATTAACCCAAACAGCAACGTAAGCAAGAATACACTCCACTGTTAAAACAATCAAGTTTTCTGCTTTTCTACTTGATATCGAATATATACATATATATATATATATATATGTATATATATATATATACACACACACATATAAACACCTACATATAAAATGTAAATACAAATACAAAAATGTGCATACTGAAACAAACATGCACGTATACACTGCTACTACTAAAAAATTATTTTTTTCCTACCATGTAGTACAACTTTAAAACACCAAGTAAATTAAGCACAAAACATAAAGCTTCCCAGCTGAGCTTACCTTTTATCTCCTGTTTATCTTCATGAGCCTGTTAGTCTTCTAGGACTCCAACCCTTGACTACAGCTGCTGAGATAGGATTTGAGATACAGACAGTGCGACTCTTACTCTAAAACCCTACCAAAGTACTTTTTTCTATTATTAATGCCTGCTGTACAGTGTCACTTTCTATTAGTAATGTCTGTTATACAGTAACATACCACTGTAATCTCACATTTGTCTATTCCAAAGTGTTTTTGATAACTGAATGAGTCTTAAACCACAAGAACAAGAAACCTTGAAAGACTACCTGGTACAACTTCCAGACAGGATATAACAAAATAGCCAGCACCAAAGTGTTAAAAGCACACTTTTATTAACTTCCAGACAGCCACAGACACTGAGAGGCAGCAATGAACTGAATGACAGTAAATACAAACTGCCAAATAAAAAAAAGTGTCACTGGTGTATAATGATGCCACATACATTGCAAACAAACAAATAAATAATCTAAATAAATAAACAAAATAATCGAAGATGCCAGGCTTAAAAAGAATGTAAACTAAGACAAACTTCAACTTTTCTAAACCTTGCAACATTACCTGATGATGATGATGAAAAAAATCATAAAATGTAGTAAAACCATTAATATAAATAACTCAACTTTGATTACCTTCTCAAAATTCTATGTAAAAATTACAGAATTTGGGCCCACTCTAGGGACTTTAATATACAGGAGTTTTTTTTCCTAAAAAACACTTATTTAAGGAATCGCAATGCTACTCATTCCCCACCAGGAGGGTAACCTAACAATGACACTTTCTCCCTGAAACCCTCATGCATCCAACTTTTATTCTTTCAGCTCTAATGTCCCACACCTCTCACTTCTTAGTAATCCCACAACACCCCCACACTACTCTTTATGCTAAACTCTGTCTTAGTACCCCTCTGCACTCCTCAGATTTCTCAGTGTCTGTCTTTTCTCTCTCGTATCTGCCACCTTAACTCCTACCCTAACCCGATCCCATGACCTTTCCACCACTAACATATGTTCACTTATAACTATGACCTCTTTTTTTCTGGATGAGAAACCTTTTGTGATGAGGATTTCCTGACCACTGTGGTGATGTCATTATCAAAGGAGAGACTACTGTCCACCTGTGTCCCAAGGTCTCTTATCACACGTTCGGTGTTAAGGTCAAGGGCCGGCATGACCCTAGCCCTGAGTAACATCCTGCTATCACCCAGAATGACACCACAGTACAAGGACAAAATGATTGACTTTAACAATTGGCTAAGCTTCTGGTGTCATTCTAAGGGAATCCAGTATCTGTCTGCCTGGGATGACATGATCGACAGACCACGCTGCTTTGCCAGAGATGGCCTGTACCTGTCGCCTTTGGGATTCCGGATACTGGCAAAGGCTCTTGCCACCCCTATAGTGCTTTTTTTAGGCAAGGTTCAAATGACAAATTCACCACCGTAACAGGTACAAGCAAGCAAAATCTGAGGGTAATGCTACTCAATGCTAGAAGTCTAAACCTCAAAATGCACTAACTCGAGGCACTCCTCAAAATGGAGAACACTGACATCTGTGCAGTGACAGAGACCTGGTTCAAAGCTCCAGAGAGCACCCCTGCATTACCAGGCTATAATTCATACCACACCTTTCGGCCACCAAACCCGGACCGAAACACTAAAGGTGGAGGCGTGTCCATATTCATTAAGGTTATCCACACCTCCAAGCTAGTTGCTCAGCATAATGCATCCAAGATTATCCAAGTTCAACTAACTCTGGGCAAAACCGCAATCCAGATTGTAGCTTGCTACAGACCCCCCACCATGCCCCAATATTCCCACTCCTCTTTTCTTGATACACTGGAAAATATTATGGTACAATCCAACACTCTAATAATGGGTGATTTGAACTACCCTACTATTAACTGGGAAAACTACCCATGTATCAACTTATCCACACCCCCACCAGGGGCAGCAATATCCTAGACCTGGTCATCACCAACATGGGTGACCGGTGTTCCACACCAGTGGTCAGCTCCTCGTTGGTCAGATCCGACCACAAGCTTATCACCCTAGACATCCGCATCCCGCTCCCACCCCCCATTAGGAAAACAACCGTACAAATTTCTGCAAAGCCAACTTCACGCTTCTTAAGACAGAAGTGGCAAACTTCACGACACCCATGCAGATGGACAATAGAGGTACGACTGCTGAATCCTACACAAATGCACTTTATAAACACTTACACGAGTACATGGATCGTGCTATCCCTAACAGGACCAAGATGCTATCCTCCAAAAAAGGAAGCCAATCTGGTGGTCTTCTGCCATAAACAAACTCTACAACAGAAGAAAGAAACTGTTGCAAAAAAGAGTAAAATCCCACGATTGGAGGAACTCCCTGGTCAGCCTCAGTAAGAAGCTGAGATCCCTCATAAAATCCTCCAAACCTAGTTATGAAAACAAAATTGCCACTGATTCTAAAGACAATCACAAAGCATTCTATAGCTATGTCAAAAATCTCAATGGCAACACTCAGATCTGCTCTGAGTTACAGCACAATGACACTAAATATACAGAACCAACTGATATTGCCAACATCCTGGCAGATAGGTTCAGTGCTAACTTTGACCCCCTCTCACCCCTAAAGGGCCCATCTTTATACCAGAAGAATGCAAAGTTCCTGTAATCATGGCTGCACAGGTAAAAACTTCACTCTCCAAAGCCAAGAACACAGCATCCATGGGACCTGACAACATCCCAGGTTGCCTTCTACATGAACTACAGAATGAACTGGCACCCCACCTAAGTATCATGTTCAATCATAGCCTCACCTCAGGCTTTGTGTCCATTGAATGGCGCACTGCGACAGTTATCCCACTCCACAAAGAGGGGCCACAACAGACCCCAGGGACGCCCCATTAGCCTGATGAGCCTCGTCTGCAAGGCCATGGAACGTATCATCATGGAACTCATAAACAAAGACATTGGAGATCTCCAAACTCTGGACCCCACACAGACTGGGTTTGTAAAAGGCAGATCATGTCTCCTAAACCTGATAGACTTCTTTGAAGTAGCCACCAAAGCCATAGATGAGGGCAAGGTGGTTCACACAGCCTATCTAGATCTCGCCAAGGCGTTCAATACCACCCCCCACTCTGGAATTATAGATAAACTCACTAAACTAGGTATAAATCCCTATGTCACAAGATGGGTTGCCAACTGGCTTACTGAAAGAACCCACACCGTGAAAGTAGCAGACTCCAAATCAGACTTCAGACCAGTGACAAGTGGAGTACCACAGGGTTCAGTCCTGGGTCCTCTCCTGTTTGGTATCTACTTCTCTGAAGTACAGGCTAACACAGAAGGTCTTTGGCTAACTAAATTCGCAGATGACTGAAAACTAGGAGCCATAATTGAAACTCCTAATGATGTGGACATCCTACAAAAGGGCCTCACTGAGACAGATGCCTGGTGTCAAAGACATAGTCTCAAGCTCAATGCCAAAAAGTGCATTGTCATCCCCTTTGGTAAAAACTCTGTACCCATGAACTACCACATAGGCGGTAGTCTACTTAACACCAAAAGTGTGATGAGACCTTGGGACACAGGTGGACAGTAGTCTCTCCTTTGATAATCACATCGCCACAGTGGTCAGGAAATCCTTCTACGTGGCACACCTCATCATAAAAGGTTTTTCATCCAGAAAAAAAGAGGTCATTGTTCCCCTCTACTCATCACTCATTAGACCCATTATAGAGTATAATGCCCCCTTTGGTATGTACCTCACAAGACATCTACAACAACTGGAAAGGCCGCAAAAATACCTCACAAAGAGGATTACTGGCCTCAAACAGATGCCTTACGCAGACCGTCTAAAAAAACTCCAGCTTTATTCCATGGCATATCACCTACTCAGAGGCGATCTCTGCCTAACATACAAAGCTATGTCAAACCCAGAGCTGTTGGACATGCTCCACTTAAAGAAATCCCAATCCCTCCGAGCTACACGCTCTAGGGACCTAAACCTTGTCACCACAATAAACAGAACATGCTGGAGGGATAGATTCCTGTCCCAGAGACTTCCCATACTCTGGAACAGACTACCTATCTATGTCAAACAGAGCTCCTCATTAGCACTCTTCAAGAAAGATCTTGATGATTGAATGGGTAATAGGAAATTCACCCCGGGCATCACCTCTGTGGTTCTGCTTGACAGGGGCACAGGAAAATAATTTTTCTTGGGTGGCGAAAGCCAGGATACCTTTTTGGCTAGGCTTGTATAGGCCCTAATAGCCTAGTAGCTACCTATGAACCTATGAACTATTGCATATATTTTATAAACAGAAAATGTACATATAACACTTGTTTAACATACATGGCAAGTTAATCTGTCTAATCATTCTTTGCACACATGTTCTGTGCTGGTACTGAACTAACTGTTTTTACCAAGTTCTGAATGTGAAAACAGTCCATTGGAATCAAAGTTCTATTCCTAAGACAAACAAATACATAAACAAATGCTGCACAAACCAAAAGACTTATAAACTATTGTTTAGTACCATCATTATAGTATTTGGGAGAAAAATCTCAATGATACTTGAAATGCAAGCTATAGATACTCATACATGGAGTATTTTTATACTATCCACTATGTAAATAAGTATAATCTTTCTGTAATTTTCTTAGAAATGTGCAGCCAGAAAAGAACTGCTTGTTAAATTAAAATGCAGCTGTAGTTCAAGAAAACTGATCCCTGTGCTGTATGTAACTGCCTACAGTTTCCAAAACAAGGAAAATTGATTGTGAAATTTTAGGAACAAATACTTATTTGCATTATAATATATTGCAATAGTGGTGTTAACATTTTGAATGCATTGACTATTATCACTGGAAAAAATGTTTTCTATGGAGCGACATTGTTATTTGTGTTTTTAAGTAGAGATGTATTTTTAACAGCTGTTGGGTGTGATTGAGTTAACTAGCATGCATGTGTACGCGAACACGTGTACATACTCATATACTCACACAAACACACGCACACACAGTCTCTCTCTCACATAATATTTACTTATGCACACAAAGTCACATACAAAATTAATGTTTTAAGTTAGGAATGTGAAAGCAATGGATGTCGCATCAAGTTTTGCAAACAAGACATCAAGCCTAAATTACAAAGACTATGTCAAATGATTCACGTGGCTAAAAACCATATCTTACCAATACAAATGTCTGAAACTTGGCTACCTAACCAGCAAAATTCATCCCAAAATACAAAGTATACCTATAAATGTACTTGACAACACAAAGTATACTTTTCTCAGTATCTAATCTAAGCAAGAAACTTCTAAGGAAATAAAGGAAAACAAACTGCTAATGTAATGCAATAAAACAAAACAGACAATCCATTAACTTCTATACATTTCAGATAAACCTCAAAACATTCAGCACTGCTGCAAAGCAATCTATTTTACTCTTGTCAGTAATGCTAATTCTCATATTGGTGTAGCCTATTTCCAGCAGGACTCAAGGTGGTATTTATAAAAGTAGGAGAAATTTAGCCAGGTCACTGGGAAATGCAGCTGCACTTTCTTCCAATAATTAATTATTTATTATTTATTTATTTATTTGCATTTGTTTACTGGGATGGACCACTGGGCCAAAGTGAGCAAATTTTCAGTGGAGGCCCTGGGAGAAAAGCTCCACATTAAAAGTACATGCAACAGAAGACATAGCTGTATTTATAAGCTGCGAGTCACAATTGAATAAATAAAGGTAAAAGCTTGGAATTGACAACTACATTAAATACAGTACAATGTAAGAGATACAGTTAAATACACAAGTCAGATGTCAACATAAGTTGATAGTCACAGTTGATTAAACAGAGGCAAAAGCTTGACATTGACAACTAAATTAATTACAAAATGACAGAGCACTATAAGAGACACAGTTGAAAACACAGGTCAGACATCACAGTTAAGTATACTAAAATAACATGTCAGTAACTTAACTTCTAGTAATGTAGTGAGGATATTAACAAGTTGAGAAGGTAAAATTTGAAGATGCATCTCAGACTAAAACATGGGAGACCCTGTAATCATATCACATAGAAATAAAGCATAGCAGTGCATGTCAAGCACATAGAACTGAATATCATTATCAAGTTGGTATTACAATATAGAGGCCTAGATGTAGGTATTGCAATATAGAGGCCTAGATGTAAGTATTACAATATAGAGGCCTAGATGATATTTTTATAATTAGTCATACTAGTAGTTTAAAGAGCTTGAATTGACAGGGAGTAAGTAGATAAAGGTGATAGCAGTGGTGAACTAGGGAATCAGGTTTTGAGTGGTGAAGTATTGGTACATGTGCAGTGCCGAAGAGTTGAAAGGTGTTGTTGTAGAGACTGTTTGAAGGAAGATGCATTACTAGTGGTCCTTATTGGCAATCAGATGATGTTCTACTCTTTGGCAATAGAAAATGAATAGAGCATCTGGCCAGCTGAAAGGTTTGATTTTTTCTACTCTCAGGAAAAGTTGGCTCTCTGATCTGAGAAGCCTATTTGGGTGGTAGTGAGTAAGTACAGAAGTAAGGGCTGGCAGTCTGATGGTTTAAAGATAATTTTGTGCTGTAGTTAACTGTAAGTATGCGAGGTAATATTGGAGTTTGAGACAGTTCAGTAAGTGTAGGGTGGTACAGTGATGGGAGGAATATTTTGCATTAGTTGTGAACTTGGCAATTTTATTGTAACAGGTTTCAAGCTTGGATTTCAGACAGAACTGGCTATTGATAAGGAGCGGTGTACCATATAAGAGAGAAGGTAGAAGAAAGGATAAGACAAAGGTTTGTTTTGCAGCGTGGTTAAGGAAGTGTTTATGTCTGTAGAGGATACCCAATTTTTTATGGGTTTTTTGATACTATAGTGCACATGCAGGTCAAATGTTAGGTTGTTATCTAGGATAATATCTAACAGTTTTGCATGGGACACAACCACAGCAATGGTTTTACTTTGAAAGTGTATAGTGAATTCAGCCTTATGTAGGGGAGTAGTTTTCATAGAGGTAAATAATAAGAGTTTAGTTTTGTTGGGGTTGAGGACAAAATAGTTGTTGGTCATCCAGGTTTTGGTAGATGTAAAAGTGTTTTGTATAATTTGCTGAAGTTCAGATGTGGATTTGGCAGTGCAGATGATTGTTGAATCATCTGCATATTGTATTACAGTACCTCGACTAGGAGTGGAGTGGAAGTTGTTGATGAAGATACTGAAAAGAAGACACCCAAGTATGGAGCCTCGGGGAGTACCTATGGTTGTGTTAAGGAATGGACAGAAAGAGTACTGTCATTTGTAGATTGTTGTCAATTTGTGAGGTAATTAGAGAACCAAGTTAGGGTTGGGGGAGATACCTAGTTGATCGAGTTTTGTAAGAAATAGTCAAGAAAGAGTGTACAATTGTTCCTGCATCTTGAACTCGGTTAACTGTATCCATGAAGGATATAAAAGCTGTTGTAGTACTGTGGCCTGGCCTGAACCCATGCTGCATGGGGAAAGAATATGATTATGAAGTAGATAGTTCAGAAGTTGAAGGTGAATGCATTTTTCCAAGATCTTACAAATAGGGGAGAGAATAGCAATAGGGTGAAAATTGGAGATGTCTGTGCTGTTGCCACCTTTGTGAAGAGGGAGAATGCTGCATGCTTTTTTTCCAGATGCTAGGTGCATAGGACTCTTGGATAGATCTATTAAGAAGTATGCTAATAGGGTAAGCTATGGATTTAGCTGACATTCAAAGGTAGTTGGAGGGTAGGTTGTCAGTTGCATTAGTGCCAGGTTTGAGCTTGAGAAGTAGTTTTATTATAGTAGCAGTGGGTACAGGGAAAAAGAAAAGGAAAGTAGCGGTGTTTTGTGAAGAATGTTTTGGAGGTACAGAGTTAGTATTGCACTTAGTTTGAGGAAAGGTGGCAGTGAGATTAGCTATTGCATTGATAAAATATGAATTGAAGAAAGAGGCTATTTCAATAGGCGTTTTGTCTGGATTTGGACAGGGGTTGTTTTTTGAACCTGGGTTTAGCAGATATGTAATGGAATCACAGAATTTCTTTTCTGTTTATAGCTATTTTGAAGACTATGGTAGTGTTCCTTTTTGTCTTTAATGGCTGTGTGCTTTACTTGATTACGGAGTTGCCTAAATTGTAAGAGAGGATTTTTAATTTTTTTTGCCATAGTTTCCATGATTTGTTCATAGCAGTCATGAGTTGCTTTGTGGGTCTAGTGAGTCAGATGGCATGGTTAGTTACTACTCTTTTTTTTTTTTCTTCTTGGAGTGGGACTAATTTGTTTAGGGTCTTGATAAATAGAGAGTTGAAAAACTCAATGCCTTTATCAAGGGGAAGGACTTGTAGGATATTCTAATTGATGTTTTTCAAAGTTTCATTAAGGATTGTTGGGTTAAAACTGGTTAGATTTCTTGTTTATTTATATTGGTGTTGACTTAATGCTGGAGTGGTTTTATGCAGTATATAAGCAGGCAGGTGGTTACTGATACTGTAAGGTGGTGTACCTGAGGATGAGATTTTACTTGGGTCAGAGACCAGAGTCCAATCGAGGATAGGACCACTGTCTTCATTTCTGTTCGGTCTAGTTGTATTGTTAATTAGCTGAGTAAAGTTAAACAGGTTGATGTTGGATGAGGGTTGGTTACAGGAGAGATCTAGCCAGTTAATGTTTACATAACCCAGGATAACTGCTTCATTTTTTTATATTGTTTGATGTCCAGGCAAGGATTTTTTCTAACAGAGAAATGTTATTACCTGGGGGGATGTACAGGGCTGTGCTGCAGAGATTCTTACAGTTACTCATTTTTAGCAATGATTCTATAATTTCAGCTGTAGAAAATTATGGAATGAAGTTAGTATATGGGGCTACAGTGGATGCATATGGAAAGAGTAGTGTGACACCGCCTCCTTTTTTATGGGGTCTATCTGATCTTAAACAAGCATAGCCTGGGGGAAGGAATTCAGAGTCTTTTATTAGGGTTTTAGCCAGGTTTCAGTAGCAGCTATTTTACCTGGTTTGTTGTAAATATCCAGGCATGGAATTCTGGGATTTTATTTCTAACACTTTCAAGGTTGAGAGTTGTAATGTTTAGCGATTTACAGGAATTGGGCAGGTTTAAAGGGGAAGTGGTGGAACCTGGGTTAGGATGGATATCTCCACATTAGGATAAGTTTGCATATTTTTGTGGGTAAATAATGGGTAGTTGCTTTCTTTTTGATCTGTGATGGCAATTCAAGGGTGAGTAGTTCTGACAATTGTTTTGTAGAGGAAGGATTTTTACTTTAGTGCATAAAAGTATGTTTATTACACATAGACTGGAGGATATCTCAAAGTAGTTGGTAAAAGACTGGGTTTGTGATGCAGGTATATTCTTTGGAGTAATGTTAAGTTTAGTAAGAGACAGAATAATAGAGGGAGAGAGAGAGGAGTATTGTATTACTAACGAGAGATGTAGGTGAATGACGGAAATTGTATGTGACGATAAGTGAGTGAAGGAGTTAGAGATGAAGGAAGGAAGCTGTTTGTGAAGGTATGGATAGGTATCATTTTTACGATGCAGAATGAGCTTGTAAGATAGTTGTAGAGGTGCTGTTGTGCCATAGAATCTTTAACACCCACCTAATTTACCAACTCCATAGGGTGACAGGACTTGAGTTTAAAATCTCATCCAAAGTATGGCAGTTTATTAGTGAAGTATCACCCTAATACTGTACTGTGCTGTAGTACCAATGATCCTAAGCACCTGCTGTGGGAACAGAACTCAAAGGGGGAGGGCAGAAATACAACCTTCTGAGCTACTGGCATAGCAGCTACAGGCTTTCTGAGCTACAGCCACCATCCATGTTAGAGATATGGTGTTTAGATTATAGCCACACCATTTGAAAAGAAATCTGATTTATGGTGTTGTCTAAATATAACTTCTCAAACATTTGAAGGACCTTCTCAAGAAAAAAAATCACATTAAGGTCATTATAACCAAGAAAGGTCAGCAACATGTTCTGAAAACCTAGCAAATAGCAAACAAACAAATCTTATTAGACTCTAGCAGCAAACAACAGGCACATGATTGGAATTATTACCAGTTACGAAAGCTTGAAAGCAACTCAGTCAAAAGAGATGGAGGTATGAAGAAGCCAAGAAAACTACTGTTCTCCCTGCATCACAACTGATTATTGAGACCTTCAGGAGCTTAGATGTGTGCTTTAAAACATGGTGCCTGCATATGAAGCCAACCGCACCCACAAGAACTTGCATGACATTACAAAGAGATGCCTGCTGTCAACTGCCATATCATTTGCTTTATTCACGTATCCTTCAGTTATACCTACAAAATATGCCTTCAATGGCATTCTGGATGACTAAAACACGTCTTTTCAAAAGAATAGCAAATGGCAAAGTTCACAGTCCTTTCTACTATCTAAAGATTCAGGAAGCATTTGAACAAAGCTTACACAATTAAAGCATTTTGTTAACCACAGAGCAGTAAAATAATTTTTTTCCTGACTTTGTGTAAAGCACAGTGTAGATGGAGCAGTAAAAGAATACTGCTTACTGTACATTCACTATCCTAGCTGCTACTACTAAAAAAAAAGTGCACTAAAAATGCCTTCACTGTTTCTATACATACTATTGCTTCAGATGTGTGCTATTCACTATCTGG
Organism: Protopterus annectens; assembly: GCF_019279795.1. Classification (NCBI taxonomy): domain Eukaryota; kingdom Metazoa; phylum Chordata; order Ceratodontiformes; family Protopteridae; genus Protopterus; species Protopterus annectens. Next base: position 130,976,463 of record NC_056732.1, on the reverse strand, counting down.
TCCAATATATCACAAGGTAAGCACTCAGTAACATGCATTGGTTTTCAGATATGTGCTGGTGTCCAGCTGTTTTCTCTCCTTCACCACACACACGCACGCACATGCATACATATATACACACTCACACACACACACACACACACACACACACACACACACACACAAACACACACACACACATCAATATGTAGCACTGTTGCACACAGTCTGCCTGTCAGTCAGTACAGCTCTGTCTATAGCTGCTACAATTGTACATAGTAATCCAGTTGTAACCTTAATAACCTAAACAATGCAAGGATAATGCCTGCATATCTCACATTCACTCCCTTAGTTATGTCTTTCTTCATTATTTTGCCTATAAGTACAACTTTCTCCCAAGATTTTATGCTTCTTCTGTCCTCCTTATGTTCACTCTTCCAAGAAGGCTGTCCCAATAAAATGCCTAATAAGAGTTCTTTCATCCCAGCTGCTACCTATGTACTCAGCCATAAGTCAATCATGTTTCAGCAGAAATAGTAGTGGGTGCATGTATACTAAAAAGACCAGTATTAGTACACTTAACTTTGATGCAACTAACTGGTTACCAAGTTTTCTCAAGAAAAGTTTCCCCATAAGTAATACACAACTGTCAACTAGGTAACACGAGTAAAATGCTTTGTTTGTGGTTTAATGACTGCATGCAGTAGCCTACATAACCCACATAATCTGACTACATACATACACACACACACACACACACACACACACACACACACACACACACTTGCGAATAACAGTCCTGACATTTTTTGTACCTCTGAAGTGAATGTTATTCCAACTTTCAAAAGCTTGTCTGGCTTTCCTGGGCACTTGTACTGAACATTAAAATGTACAGAAAAGAGGAAAGTCAGAATAACAGTACTCAGGCAGAACAAAACTTGCAAACCACAATGAAATATAATGACTATGTACTGAAAACTGGATTTTCTTTATTTTTTCATTCATTCTTTAACTACTTACTAAATATAATTCACTGTCATGGGGAGCAGGACTCATCACAAACACATAGTGAATAAAGGGCACAGAAACTAATCCTGGACAGGGTGCAGACCCATTGCAGGACACATACAAACTCATGGCATGACCCAACTAATCATTTCCTATTTACCTTTTAATTACGATTTAAGATACAGAAACAGTATGTGCCTCTTATATATCTGATTCAAACAGCCTTAAGGTTGATCTATTGTGACATTTTGTATACTTGTTATTTATAAGGTACACAAATGTGTTTAATATATAGTATTGCCACATCTGCACTGAACCAAGAATATCTTAATAGGTAAGGGCTACCTTTTCACCGCAGCAGCAAACCAAAAGGAAGAACCTTACCTCTGGAACAGTTTTTGCTCCCCCAACTACACACACACACACACACACACACACACACACACACAAAATTAATAAATAAAAATAAAAAGCGAGAGGTCCACATTTAACCCCCCCCCCCCGAAAAATAAAGTTAAATTAAAACAAAGGTTTCAGCAAGTCAGCATCCAGCGTATTATATAGAGAAAGGTAAACTTTATATTTGGAGCTGTTGTACGGCAACACTCCATAAAGTAAGATTTAAGCAAATTTCTTAATGTGTGACTACGGTAAACATGATTTCGGAAAATGAAGTAATACAAAGGAACTCCTGATGCAGCCCAATATACTTCAACATTAAAACATGAAAAATAGAAGTGAATAAATAAAAATGCCCGAATCTTATTTTTAGACTGAGCCTCGGCCAGATGGCTATATGCAATGTCACAAAATGCATCCGTCTTCCCAAGTAGCAGTACTGCGCTCAGAAGTCTAGAATTAAGACTTGAAGCTATAAGCGCATCCCCTGGAAAATGTATGTCACTTATTTATTTTTAACGTCAAGGCGGCTGCATATTGACAAATGTTTTTGAATTCCTAGCCATTTAGTATGTTAGTGTACTGATTGCAAAAAAGTTGAAAAGTCTACATCCAAGCATCGCTTCCCTTGGCCAAAGAGATTAAGACAAAGAGTTACCTAGTTAACAAACTAAGGATTAAAGGTCTACGGTGCTCGGCACCCACACATATACACCACACTTAAACGTCTGAAGTGGGCACGCATTCATCATATACAACGATATAACTTGTAGCTGATCATGTATTTTTTTTTTTTTGGGAGGGGGTGGTAAACTTTTCAGCGCCTCTTTTACTTTAGCTGCCCGGCTGTTTCTGCGCACTGCTGTCTTTAAGGTAGCTGTACAGAACAAAATGCAGAGCATGCAAAATAAGGAAAAGAGAAAATGCAGACCTAGCCTGTGAGTGATGACACAAACTCGAAAGTGTGTCACTCTCAGAAAGTTGCACCGATGGCCTCTTTGAAGTGTTGCTGTGCATGGACACACACACACACACACACACACACGCACACACACACACACACACACACACACAGTAACCTTAAAGATGCAAGCCTTCTTCTCAAGACAGAAACAAAAAATACAACTTACCGAGGGAGTTGGCGACTACAGTTATGAATGTCAAGCCCAACAAAAAGGAATAAAACACTACGGACTTCATTAGCTCCAGCGTTAAGATAAATTCCAGTTTTTGGGTGGGTATCTCGAAGTTCCTTAGACTTGCACTTTTGACAGCTCAGTTTTAAAAGCAGCCTAACTTCTCCAGCGCCCGGAAAAGCAAGAGGTAACAGTGAAGGTTTTGTCCCAGCAGCAGCTGTCGGAGCCTGTAGCTAAGAATATACCGCTGCATGACTCACTCCGTTAAATACTGTACTGAAAACAGGAAATCTTGCTATTTCGCAAACAACTGGGCGGCAGAGCTGCTTTTTTTTCTTCTTCTAACCTCACCCCGCACTCAGTCAATCATCCCTGAAAGTCCTGCCTCTCAGTCATAAAAAACTGGCTAACTTAAGCAGTAAAGGCATGGTAATTTGATCCTGACGTGCTTTTGTATGGAGCCATATACTGTAGTGGTACTTTATGTAACTCTGTAACGTGCAGTATTGTTATTGTGTGGAATATATCCAAGGTCATATGCTATAGTGGTACTGTAAGTAATTCTGTAACCTGCAGTATTTTCATTGTGTGGGATGGATCCAAGGACACTTACTATATTGGTACTGTATGTTACTCTGTAATATGCAGTATTGTCACTGTGAGGAATGGATCCAAGACCATATACTGTAGTGGTACTGTAAGTAATTCTGTAACCTGCAGTATTGTCACTGTGTGGAATGGATCCAATACCATATACTATAGTGGTACTGTAAGTAATTCAGTAACCTGCAGTATTGTCACTGTGTGGAATGGATCCAAGGCCACATACTATACTGGTACTGTATGTTACTCTGTAACCTGTAGTATTGTCTCTGTGTGGAATGGATCCAAGGCCACATACTATACTGGTACTGTATGTTACTCTGTAACCTGTAGTATTGTCTCTTTGTGGAATGGATCCAAGGCCATGTACTGAAGTGGTACTATACATAATTCTGTATCTGCAGTATTGTCACTGTGTGAAATGGATCCGAGGCCAAATTCTGTAGTGGTATGTATGTAACTCGTTAGCCTGCAGTATTATAATTGTGTGGATCCAATTATGACAAATAGCATTAGCTGTATAAGATAAGCCACAAGCACACTAGCACAGTGCTAGTTTTGGATGGTACTACTATGACATTCCCAGTTAAGGTTGCTAACTTTTCAAATGCCCAAAGTGGTACATTTTTTATAGAAATGCAAAATTTTGCAAGACAAACCACACTTGCAAAATTGCAAGACTGGACTTCACTTTTTTTGAGAAAATAAAAAATGTATTCTTATAGGTTCATTGGTAAGTACAAGGCTAGCTGCCCTTGGGGAGCATTTTAAGTCTAGCCAATTACCCTTTCAGTGTTGAGTATGACTTGAAGAATTTGATTTGTTTCTGCTGTTTCTTAAATATTAATGTGTTTCAGATGCAAAATAACTGTCTTATGCAAGTATTAGAGGAAACTTTGCATTTTTCCCCAAAATTTACAGGACATTTTCAATTTTTCATATACAAACCCCCCACACTGCAGGACTCACCTACCCTTATAGGGACTGTTCTGCCTAAAGAGGGCCATGTGGTAATCCTACTTCTTATAATTATTTTTTAGGTAAAGAGATTAAAAGTTATTTAGTCAAAATCTTTTTCTACCTTGTAAGACTTTTAAACAGCTGCATTTTTAGCAGTGACCTGTCAACACTGTCTGGTTAAGTGCCTTACTCTGAATTGCACAGTAAACATTTTAATGGTGTAAGAATCAAACCTTTAACTGCCAAACTGTATGTTGGAGCTCAAAATCTGCTGTGGTAAATGGCTAAAGATTATTTGCAAGGGAAAGTGCTACTACTGTTTCACAGTACTTTTTTCCTCTGGTTAAGTTCCAAGTTGGGTGTATTCATACTACTCAACTGCTATGATCTGGGCTTAGTGTTATGATTTTGGCCCTCAGATTTAGCCTTGTTCCGCCTACATTTTCTGATGTTTCTCATAAAGTCAGACCTGTTTATGGGTACATACCTTATTATATATAAGTAAACTAAGCTTATAGAAAAAAATCTGTATCACCAGCTATATATTGTATGTTATATAAAGATCTTTTGTGAAACATAATAAAGTGCCCCTCTTTGTAACCATCTACTATGATTTTTAAAGGCCAGTGCTATGATTTTTTTAATGCTTGGAGGGTGAGAGGCACGGATGCATTTTGTGTGGAGTTTGCTTGTACTGCCTGTGTGCACCTGGGATCAGACAGATTACTCTAGTTTCTACCCTTGCTTCAATGATATGGCAGATGAACTGGTGTGTTCAAATTGTGCAGGTGTGAATGTGCATGTCTCTTGAAAAGGGACTGATGTCCCATGCAGAAATGGACTTTTGTTGTGCCAGCTGCTTTGTTAGAATAAGCTTTCAATATGCCACTTGCTATGAATTATCACCTATAGTAATCACTGTAGCAAATTGCTTCAATAATTAGTATAGTTAGCCTGATTTCTTATGCTATTACTTCCTGAGTGTGTAATAGTCAGGAGTGAGTCACCACTCCATACATGTGCAATATGAACATCAGAATATATCATACTACAACTGATGAAGTGCAATATTCTAAGCAATCACAATGTGAAGTCATAGTCTTGCAATACCTACTAGTATAATATTGTATAATGTCTTCCTGTCCAATTGTGGTAGTCTATTGTGTTGTAAATATTTTAATTATTACTGTATGTGCATTAGTGTTACTGTAATTCAAACTATGTGTTCATTGTGGTGTCTTGCATGAGGACCAAAGCAATGTCATTTGCACTGCTGTGTATATCTGACTGACAATAAAGTTTACTTTGACTTTGGCCCCACCCAACATGAATCTGTAAATTGATTTAGCATGTACTGAAAACAATCGAATGTAAATCAGACAATAGACTGAAAGATTAGCCACGCATTTGCTGATCTATCAGTTCAAGGCTATCACAAACTCATTTTCAAAGAGTTTACTGATCAGGCAGAAGAATATATAGAGACACCGAACGAAAGTTAGAGATGCACACATGCATTCAGTATATAAATACATGTGTGTGTGCATGTTTATATATATATATATATATATATATATATATATATATATATATATATATATTTATATATATTTTATAAAATGGCCAGATTATAACACCAAACTTGCCTGCACAAACTAAAGCAGTGTTTGCTAAAAGCCTTCTAACAAGCAAGATCCTTCTTAGAAACCTTCTTAGAAAGGCAAACTACAGTAACATATTGAACTGAGTTATCTACAGAGAAACCAAACAGAAAATATGTTTAGAGGGAGAAAACTACCAAACCCCAAAAGACCCAAAACAGTAAAGATCACAGACTCAGAGACACACATCCCCAGTTCACATCCTTTACTAAGCCTGTATTCATTAAAGAAATTAAAAAAAAGAAAGCAGCTCTGTGACATGAATTAAACACACTTAGCAGTAAAAGCAGGAAAATATCACATTTAAGTACGTTACCTCGTCAGGAACAGTAAAGCTGAAGGCATAGACCCCACAGTCAGAAAATGAAGGAGTGCAGAAAGAGGAAGGGCATAAATAACATATAAAGGATAGAAGACCCACAGTTCACAGAACAAAAGGAAACGGAAAGGCACACTAACTTAATGGATATACATTAAGACACAGCATAACGAAGTAAAACACTACACAAATACAAATGCTTGATAAAAGTTTATATAGGTTTGCAGAACACTATGATACTGATATTTATGCTACCTCATTAGGTGTCAGTTTCCTGTTTGCTGCCAAGCTGCACAGTAACTGCCTGTGCCTTTGTGTCATTGTAAATTCAAGCATAAAAAAAAAATTATTCAAGTTAGATATGTAAAGCACCTTTTCCTGACTTCTTTTTCAAACATTTAAAACAAGAAAGAAATAATGCATTAAAGGTAAAATAAATGCTTACACACATACATACATGCAGAAATAAAAACATAAATCATACAAATAAAACTATAAGAATACTTATAGGTACAAAGGTTTGTACTAGGCTAATGGCCCTGGAGCCTTTACTAGCCTAGCCCACAGAAGTAGCCTGGCATCGTGCCACCTGACGTTAGTTCGTTAGTTAGTTAGTTAGTTAGTTAGTTAGTTAGTTAGTTAGTTAGTTAGTTTTTTTGAGTCTGGCTAAACAAGAAAGGAGGCGGTGTAGCTATAATATTTAAACATCTAAACATCCAGATCTTAAAATCATCAGCTCCACAAATAGGCAATGAAGAAATAGTATATACCAACCTCAAAATAAACCAAAACAAAACCATCAACTTAATTGGATGCTACTTCCCACCTGGCCAAAACATCCCTCCACTAGAAAACCTCCTCAGCTGGTCTACCCACCATCTCCCCCAAGAAACTATCATTTTAGGTGATTTCAATATTGACTGGCAATCCTGTTCTGGCAACCATCCATCCCATCATGTAAACCTTCATGGCTTCATCCAACTAGTCCAGCCACTAACCAGGATAAATAAAAACTCCAGCAAGCACACTACCCTGGATTGGATACTAGTCAGTAAGAGCCCCCAGTCATATATAACAGGCTGCTTGTCAGATAGCCTCAGTAATCACTCCCCAACCTTCCTACTCAAAAAATACCTATACCAAACTAAACCTGTCATCTACTGTCAAATACGTAAAAAAACTAAACTTTAACCCACTCACATTCATCTCATCCCTCAATGAATGTAACTGGCATCCTCTAAAGTACCTCAGTCTTGATGACGCAGTTGAATTTTTTAATACTACCTTCCTGAGCATCCTTAATTACCATGCCCCCATAAGACTTTTCAGAATCAAAGCACATCCTGCCCCATGGCTACAGAAAACCACTAAGTCAGAAATGAAAAACAGGGATAAAGCCTGGGAGCACTGGCGCAAAACCAAAACCCCCTCAGCTAGACAGAAATTCCTAGAACTACACAATAGAGTCAAAAAGCTAATAAAACAGGACAAATTCCAATACTACCAGTCTGCCCTAGACTCCTCACAACACAGCTCCAAACAATTCTGGTTCTTCATAAACTCCATCCTCCACCCAGGTAAAGTCAGTACCCCTCCTCCTAACATCCCTCACTCCCCAGAAAATATTGCTACCTCATTCAACACACACTTCACACAAACCATGCTATCACTAGCTAAACAACACAACCCTCCTCCCCTCCAACCCACACCTTCAACTAGTAATCTCCCCACTGCCTTCTCTTTTTCTCCTGTACCTACCTCCAACATAAAAAAAAACCTCTTAACTAAACTTAAGCCCACCAAAGTAGCAGCAGACAACCTCCCAAGTGAACACCTACAAATCGCAGCTGATGCTCTGGCCTACCCAGTATCCATCTTGATTAACCAATCTCTGTCAGAAAGTTACATTCACACACTGTGGAAAGTATCACATATAATTCCCCTCCACAAAGGCGGAACCTCCACATAACTAACCAATTACTGCCCCGTAGCTATTCTCTCTCCACTCTCCAAAATACTAGAGAGATGCGTACACTATCAGGTCTTAGACTACCTCCTTACTAACAACCTCCTTTCCAATACTCAGCATGGTTTCTGACCAAACCATAGCACCACCACTGCCTTACTCTCCTTTACTAACACTATCCTTCAGCATAAAAACAATGGCTATCTCTCCTCTGCTACTTTCCTAGACCTATCTAAAGCATTTGACATGGTCCCACACAAACAACTTATCTCTGTCCTCAATAACCTATCCTTCTCACAATCAGTCACCAACTGGTTTCAGAGTTACCTGTCTGACCGCCAACAATCTGTTGTATGGCAGAATGATATATCTCCCCAGCTACCTGTTTCCATAGGGGTTCCCCAAGGATCCATCCTTGGACCCCTACTTTTCTCTGTTTTCACCAATAATCTAGCCTCTGCCACCAAACATGGCACACTCATACAATACACAGATGACTCAACCATCATCTGCACAGCCCAGTCCCTACCCAAACTGCAAAAAGTCACACAGGAAGCCTTTTCCTCTCTTGAAACTTGGTTATCCGATACCCAATTAATACTCAACCCAAACAAAACTAAACTACTCATCTTGCAACCCACCAGACATACTCAAAACAACTCTCACTTTAACATCACAGCAAAAGACAACACCACTATATACCCAACTGAACACACCAAATTGCTAGGAGTGGAAATAGACAATAAACTAAAATTTGACATTCACATATCCATGACCATAAAAAAGTCCACAAAAAACTAGGAGCGTTATATAGAAATAAGCAACTTCTCACCAAAGCAGCAAAGATTTCAATAGCAAATTCCCACCTTATCTCCGCCCTACTTGATGCCTCTCCAATATATACCAACCTATGGCAATGCGATCTAAACAAACTAGAGACCTGCTACAACAAAATTGCCAAATTCACCACAGGGGCATCCTACCGTAGTCACCGCTGTCTCTCACTTGCTGAACTGGGCTGGCTTGAACTCCCTCACCTCCTTCAATAGTATCAACTCTCACTCACCCACAAACTAGTAAACCGTCCACTAAATGTCCCATCCCTCCAGAATCTACTCCAACCCTATTGCACTACCAGACCACTAAGATCCAGCAACAAAAATCACTTGCAGATCACTAAAGCCAATAACTCTGCTGGTGAAGCACTATTCTCTTGCACCATAGCCAAATTATGGAACTCCATCTCACCCACAATTAACTCCATACCATCATGCACCCACTTCAAAACTTTACTAAAAGTGCACCAAAAACATGCTGGCTATGCCCTTGCAACTCCCACTGTAATATCTCCCACCCCATCCAACCACTACCTTTCTTTCCACTCGCTAACTACCTTGATTATAGCAAGCTCAGATGCTCATAAGCCTAGTACTTATACAGCAGGAACTTCTTATTATAACATTTGTTAATGTCCGTTATGTACTTCACAGATAAAGATTCTAGTTGTCTACTGATGTACTATGTTCTTCATCTGTAAATATGTTGTAAGTAATTGCTACGTAAATTGTTAATCGCTATGTAATCCAATATAACTACTGTCTGTTTATTTTAACTGTGGAGCTTTTCTCCCCGGGCCTCCACTGAAAATGGACCTACGTCCAGTCAGACACTCCCGGTCAACAAATATAAATAAATAAATAAATAGTTCCAAGCGCCTCTATCAAGTACAGCCACTGGAGTGATCCTGGGGGGAACTTTCTATTTCCCATCCACTCATCCAGATTTCTCTTGAAGAGGGCTAGTGAGATGCTCTGCTTGACATGTACGGGAAGTCTATTCCAGAGCATAGGCAGTCTCTGGGTTATGAACCTGTCCCTCCAGCATGGTTGATTGTGGTAATGAAGTTGAGGTCTCTGGAGCATTTGGTGTGAAGGGATTGGGATTTCTTTAGATGTAGCATTTCTAACAGAGCTGGGTCAGGCATGGCTTTGTAAGTCAAGCATCGATCCCCTCTTAGTAGATGATAGAGAATAGCTGGAGTTTTTTGAGTCTGTCCATGTAGGACATGTGTTTAAGGCCTAGGATCCTCTTTGTGAGGTACGTTTATGGCCTTTCCAGCTGTTGCAAGTGTTTAGTGAGGTACATGCCAAATGAGGCATTATACTCGATGATTGGCCTAATGAGGCAAGAGTAGAGAGAGATGATGACCTCTTTATTCCTGGATGCAAAACCCTTGGTAATGAGATTTGCCACATAGAAGGACTTTCTGACCACAGTGGCAATGTGGTGGTCAAAGGAGAGGCTGCTGTCAACCTGTGTCCCCAGATCTCTTATAACACCTTCAGTGTTCAGTGGGCTTCCATCAATGTGGTAATTAGTGGGAACTGAGTTTTTCCCAAAGGGGATGACAACGCATTTTTGGCATTAAGCTTAAAGCCATTGTTTCGACAAAAGTCAGTGGTCTCAGTGAGGCCTTTCTGTAGGATGTCTACATCACATAGGGAGTTAATAATGGCTCCCAGCTTGCATTCATCTGCTAATTTGGTCAGCCAGAGTCCATGTTGGCCTGGACTTCTGAGAAGTATATGCCAAACAGGAGAGGACCCAATACTGATCCCTGTGGGACTCCACTCATGACTGGTCGGCAGTCTGACTTGGAGTCCTCTACTTTCACACTGTGGGTTCTATCTGTGAGCCAATTTGCAACCCACCTAGTGATATAGGGGTTAATGCCTAGTTTGGTGAGTTTATCAATAATTCATGAGTGGGGAATGGTATAAAAGGCCTTGGCCTGATCGAGGTAGGCTGTATGAACTGCCTTGCCCTCATCCACAGCTCTGGTGACCAACACAAAGAAGTCAACCAGGTTGAGCAGGCATGATCTACCTTTCACAAAACCAAATTGCATGGGATCTAGAGTTCGGAGATTCCTTATATCCTTGTTAATTAGGTCCATGATGATGTGCTCCATAGCCTCATCAGGCTAATAGGACAATTCCCAAGATCTGTAGTCACTCCCTTTTATGGAGAGGGATGACTGTAGCAATGTGCCATTCGGTAGGGACAAAACCTAAGTTGAGGCTATGATTGAACAGGGCACACAGATGCAGTGTCAGTTCACTTTGTAGTTCATGTAGAATACATCCAGGGATATTGTCAGGTCACATGAAATCTGTATTCTTGGCCTTGGACAATACAGCTTTAACCAGTGCTACAGTAATGCTGGGTGCCTGGCATTCCTCCGGTGTTGTGATTGGCCCTTTAGGGGGGAGTGAGGGGTAAAGTTGGCATTGAATCTATCGGCCAGTGTGTTGGCAATATCTGTTGGCTCAGTATAGAAGGTACCATTGTGCAGTAACTTAGAGCAAACCTGGGTATTGCCATGGAGATTCTTGGTATAATTATAGAAGGCTTTGTAGTTGTTTTTATCGTCTGTCACAATTCTGCCTTCATAGTTGCCTTTAGAGGTTTGGATGAGGGATCTCAACTTTTTGTTTAGGGTAATAAGGGAATTTTTCCAGTCTTTGGACTACACCTCTTTCTGCAACAGTTTCTTCCTTCTGTTGTATAGTTTATTAATGGCAGGGGACCACCAGATTGGCTTCCTTTTCTTGGAGGAGAGCATCTTGCTTCTGTTGGGTATGGCTAGTTCCATGCATTTATATACGTGTTCGTACAGTGCATTGGTGCATGATTCAGCAGTCATGTATCTATTTTCTATTGACATGGATGCCATGAAGTTATGAAGTCAGCCACCTCTGCTTTTATGAGCCCAAAGTCAGCTTTGGATAAGTTTTTCATGGTGGTTACCTTTGCAGGGAGTGTGGGTGGATTTCCATGGTGATTAGCTTGTTGTCAGATCTAACCAGGGAGGAATTGACTATTGTTGTAGAGCAACAGTTGCCCATGTTAGTACCAGCCAGGTCAAGGATGTTGCTTCCTCTAGTGGGAGTAAGAATGAGCTGGTCCAGGGCATTGGAATTGATGAATTCCAGGAAGCGTTGGGCCAGTGTATTGGTGCATGAGTAATTTTCCCAGTTGATGGAGAGGTAGTTGAATTCACCTAGTATGAGAGTGTTGGGTTTGACCCTAATAGTTTCCAGGGTTTTTAGGAATGTGGAGTGAGAGTCTTGGGACATGGTTGGGGACATATAGCAGGCTATGACCTGAATCACCGTCTTACCCAATTTTAGTTGAACCTGAAGTATCTCTGATGCATTATGCTGAGCTACCAGTCTGGAGGTGTGCACATCCTTTATGAATATGGAGACACTACTGCCTTTGGAGCTTCGGTCCATGTTCTGGGGCCAAAAGGTGTGGAATGAGTTATAGCCTGGTAGTGCAGAGGTGCTTTCTGCTGCTTTAAACCAGGTCTCTGTTACAGCACGATTGTCGATGTTCTCCATTTTGAGGAGTGCTTTGAGCAAGTGCATCTTGAGATTTAGACTTCTAGTGTTGAGCAGCATGACCCTTAGATTGCATTTATTTATAGCTGTTATGGTGGTAATTTGGTCTTTGGAACATTGCCTAAAAAGGCACTATAGGGGTGGCAAAAGCCTTAGCCAATATCCGGAAACTCAGGGGTGACAGATGCAGGCCATGTCTGGCAAAGCATTGAGGTCTGTCAATCATGTCATCCAAAGCAGACAGATACTGGATCCCCTTAGAATGACACCAGAAACTTAGCCAATTGTTAAAGTCAATAATTTTCTACTTGTATTGCGGTATCATTCTAAGCAATGGTAGGCTGCTGCTCAGGGTTAGGAATATACCTGCCTGGGCCACATAATCCAAGAGCTACTCCATGTCTCTTTTCATGTAGCCAGGGAGGTGCGTCTCAGGTCATTCACACCCACATGGACATTGACAGAGTCATACTACTACTTGTTGTGGAGTTACCTGAGTGCGTATGTTATGTGTTGAATTCTGGCACCCGATAGCTGACTGTTACCTTCTCCTTATTCAACCTAGTGAGTGGGACATCAGAGTGCCTCACTATTGAGTCACCTATGATGAGTGTATTGGGCAAGCTGTTTTGTCTTAGGGGTTTAAATTGAGGGGCACACTGTGCAGGTGAGCTATGTGTCTTGTGGTTTGTGCTGTGTTGTGGTGGCCAAGTGCATTTCTGCCTTGGAGGTCTCTGCTGTCTGGGTAGATTTCTATTGAGAGCCTCCACAAAAGTGGGTGTGTGTTTTGTGTTTTTATGTGAGAGTTATAATGGTGAGTGTTCTGGAAGGCTATGTGTTGCATGTGGTGTGGTGCAGGTGTTGACCTTCTCCTCTTGACCAGCTATTCCGGTCTTGGTTTGAGAGTGCATGGCTTAAACACAGCACATGTGTAGGTGTATACGTGTACTCATGCACATCAATATAGTGTTTATGTGTGTGTATACGTGTGTTAGTTAGTTGCTCTGAATGAACTCATTTCCAAGTGTCTGGTCACTCACTTAACACTATTAATGTCCAATTAATGGGCATTGATAAATTATGATGAAAACATTTATTACACCTGAAGTGTACATATTTTTATCACCATCATCACCATTATCACCATCATCACCATCATCCACATCAAGAATTTACCACCATTCTACCATGTTATTTCAGACAAAAAGAACTACTATGTAGAACTTCAGCAATCCACAAAAAAAGAACCAAAAAGGTTCTGGTCTACTATCAATCATCTACTTACCCCAGGTAAAATAGTAACACCTAACCCACAGAATCTAGACCCTGATAATCCCTCTTTAATAGCCAATAACTTCAATAGCTTCTTTACTACTTCCATACAAACACTAGCAAGCCATTTATCCCCTGATGCTTCCCAACTGATCTTAAGTAACACCAACAACGTCATTCCTTCCCTTCAACTTCAACCCATACCCACCTCCTACATACAATCTCTCTTACAAAACTTAAACCCACTACCCCTCAGCAGATAAGCTTCCTGCTGAATTCCTTCAGGTAGCAGCAAAGCTATAGCCTACCCTGTTTCAATCCTAATAAACAGATCCATAAAAGAAAGTGATTTTCCAGCAATCTGGAAGATATCACACATCATACCCTTACATAAAGGAGGCAAATCCACTGACCTCTGTAACTACCGCCCAATAGCACTATTATCGCCACTAGCTAAAATCATGGAGAAATGTATACACAAACAACTACTTAACCATCTCCTTCAAAATAACCTACTAGCAAACACTCAACATGGATTTAGACCCTCACATAGTACGACCACTGCACTACTTTCCTTTACTAACACAATAAACTGTAACCGTAATAATAACAAACTAACTGCTTCTCTTTTCCTAGACCTGTCAAAAGCCTTGGACATGGTCAACCATAAACTTCTCCTACACATACTAAACTCACTTGCCTTGGATTTTTCCTCCTTAACATGGTTCTCATCCTACCTTGAAAACCGACAACAAGCAGTACTCTGGAAAAATTCTCTATCTGCTCTACTACCTATCTCCTTAGGAGTACCTCAAGGATCAATATTAGGCCCACTCTTATTCTCTATCTTTATTAATGATCTTCAATCATCTATCCATAACACTACCTGCATACAATATGCAGATGATTCTACCATCATCTGTACAGCTCCCACCCAATCTGAACTCCAGTCACTCACACAATCTACCTTTTCAACCGTTGAACAATGGTTCTCAAAAGATGTCTCCTTCTCAACTCCAAGAAAACAAAACTATTACTATTCTCACCTACCCACAAATCTCCTCAACTAAATTTTACTATTACTGCAGCTGACAATTCTCTTATCTCCCCAGACTCTACTACCAAACTGCTTGGTGTTACTATTGATAATAATCTTAACTATGATTGTCATATCAATAACACTATAAAAGCAGTAAATAAAAAGATAGGTTCACTGTACAGAATAAAACCCTTCCTTACTCCAGAAGCACGGACCACCTTAGCTCAATCACATCTTATCTCCACCCTACTGTATGCTTCCTCTATTTACACCAATCTCTCTAAAGGTAACCTGAAAAACTAACTACATCCTATCATAATATAGCCCGTTTTGCCACAGCATCCCAGTACAGAACTCACCACTGTAATAACTTAAAACAATTACAATGGTTAGAACTACCTAACAAGCTTATCTATCAACAACTCTTAATTACACATAACATTCTTTATCAACCAACAAAAACACCAGCTCTCAGTAACCTCCTTACTCCCTACAAAAACTTGAAACAGTTGCGATCTACCGAAAAGATACAAGTCACCACAACTAGAATTACAAATTCAGCAGGTAACTGTCTATTTCCAAACTCCATAGGGAAAATATGGAATAACCTCCCCACACATTACCTCACTAGACTCCTTTCAACTTTTAAAAAACAACTTCTATTACATCTTAACAACTTCTGGCTCTGCTCCTGTACCAATCCAGACTAAATGACTTCTTCGCTCTTCAGCCATACCTCCCACGTAAAATCACTATCTTTCCTGCTATTTCAAATGACTAAATTACTGTACTGTTCTAAAAAAAAAAAATGAATATATAGCTTAGGCTATTTGTTTTTTACCTGTTTTTTTTTCGCTGTATTTTCTACTACACTAAAATGTATGCATTGTTGCTTAAATGTTTAACCTTGTTTTAATTGTGGAGCTTTTCTCCCCGGGCCTCCACTGAAAATGGAAATTATCCAGCTGGACTAGCCCGGTCAACAAATGTAAAATAAAATAAAATAAATTGTACTGCCCCATCCAGCTAAGAAAACAAAAACATGCACTGTGCAGTAAAGTATGTGATGCCCACAGTCCTAAGGGGTGTGGGGTGGCTGCCCCATCCAGCTAAGAAAACAAAAACATGCACTGTGCAGTAAAGTATGTGATGCCCGCAGTCATAAAGGGTGTGGGATGACACAGCCTCTACAAGGTGCTGATCAGGATATGTAGCTTACAAAGAAGCTTTGGATGGTTCACAAGTTTTCGTACAATCCCTTTTAATGATAAGAATGTGAACTACCAGACAATTATTTTCTTTCTATGGTCACAGCAATTTATTTGGTTGTTATATAATGTATAATACTTTACATGCTGTCACAAGTGCTGTTGACAGTGGGGAGTGTCAAATGAGTGACCAGAGACTTGCAAATGAGTTCATTCAGACTAACTAACTGACTGAATAACTAAAACAAGTAACATGACTACTAGAAAACAACACTGCTGGTTAGACAACCTCAAAATGTATTTATTTACACTAACTAAAATGAAATTAACAAAAAACAAATATAACTGAGCTATTCAACTATTGTATCATAGCAGAAACCTCATTAACAAAGGCAAGACAGACATATTAAGATCAATGAAAGAAATAGACTACAGAAAGTAAATAAAACCCCAAAAGTTAGTAGTTTGGTAAAAGAAAATATACACAGTAATTAGGACTGTTCATAGAGATTCATGTGATATAACAGAAGTAAATAGGCTATATTACTGTGCAGCTAAATTAGTAACAGGTAAAATCTTACCTTAAAAACACAGGGCAATATGGGAAACAAAGGGTAGAAATCAAATGTCACCATGGATGTATCGAATAGAGAAAACTATAAAGCAATTAAGACAAGGGGTGTCACTGTTACAAGATTACAGAAGAAGGAACAGATCAACAAAAATATTCAGAAAGATAGATATGATAAAAGCAATGCGCAGTATCAGAAGAGATCAGGATCTATTGTGCACTATCACAAATAATAAACTAAAAAAAATCAGCACAGGCAGAAAATTTTAGAAGATATGCAGATAAATATAAAGGAAAAGTACAAAATAAGCAATTTATTGATGACCCAAAAAAAGTTTTATAGAGAACTGGGAAACAAGGCAAAATAAATTGAAACACCACTGAAAAAGAAGAAATAGATACATTTGGAGAAATATCTATGAAGATCCTGTGGAACATAACAAATATCCTAAATGGACAGAAGTTAAATAAAGAATAAGAAGTTCAAATGTACAGGATATTAAATGGGATGAAGTAACAGCCAGATAGACTGAAAATAGTTAAGAAAAATTCTTAAACCCCAGGCCCAGATGTAGTAGCTAACGTCTGGCTAAAATTATTAACATCTTTACATGAAGATTTGTCCATGAATAAGAACTAGTTGTATGTGTACCCTGAACAGACACCAATCTGGTTAACAACAAAAACAATGCTCCCACTTAAGAGCAAACCTGCAAAATATTGTAAAAGCTATAGATCAGTAACCTGCCTTCCAAATTCCTATAAACTATACACTGGAATTGATGCAGAGTTTATAGCCATTTAGAAGAAAACTCAATCATGACAATACAACAAAAGTGTAATAAAATAAAGTCATATGGAACAAAGGATCATTTGTTGTTAAATAAAGTCATAATGGAAAACTGTAAAAAGGGGAAGAATCTAAGTATGGCATGGATAGACTACAAAAAAACATTTGACATGAGCCCACATTCATGGATACAAAAGTGCTTAAAAATGTATAATATATACCCTACTCTGATTGAATACATTACAGAGACCATGAAACAGTGGCAAACCACTTTGCAGTTAACCCTGATAAAGGATAAATTATTATTCCACGAATAAAAATGCAAATGAAGATATTCCAGGATGACTCTTTGTCACCGATGCTCTTTTGTCTTGCCTTTAACCCATTAAGCTGTCTACTTAGCAGATTAGGTCATGTCTACAATTTGGCTCCCAGAAAACAAAAAAGTGTAAAGACTTCTCATCTTCTTTATGTGCATGATTTAAAACTGTATAGTTTATCAGATGAGAAACTAAAAGCACAACTGCAAGTGGTCAAAACTTTTTCAGATAATGTCAGAATGTTATTTGGTCTTGATAAATGTGCAAAAGCAACCTTTGAAGTAGGAAAGCTGCAGAACCAAAAAAACACATCATTTTGGGACAGCAATGTGATATTTAAAAAAACCTGAGCAAGAGGGAGTGCATAAATATTTGTGAACTGAAGGATCAACAATAAAATATGAACAAATGCAAATAAAACTTAGTAAGGAATATTTTAGAAGACTTAAATTAATACTGAGAACAGCGTTGACATCTTGGAACAAAGTCCAAGCTATAAGCCAATTTGCTCTTCCTGTCCTAATGTACAGTTTTGGAGTGCTTGACTGGCCTCAAATGGTATTGGATTGGTTGGACAGGAAAACAAGAAGGATGCTTCATGCTCATCAAATGTTGTTGTGTCTTTCGGCTTTTCCCGGTTAGGGGTCACCAGAGCCGAACTTCGGTCCGCTAATGATTTGCAGTAGATTTTTACATGCCGAGTTGCCGGCCCTAACACACAACCTTCAACAAAGGTACGCCCATTTACACATGTCTCCACACAGAAGATGCTCTAGCTGAGAATCGAACAGGACATCTTGCTGTGAGGCGACAATGCTACCGCAGCACCACCACCACAGAAATCAGTGTATACCAAGACTATATATTTCCCGTTCTGAAGGAAGTATGGGCCTCCTCGAAATTAATTACATGTATAGATCTGCAATTGTAGGACTGTATACATATCTGCTGAAGACCCAAATATAGTGAAAGTTTTAAAAAATGAGGAGAGAAAGTCTAAGATGGCTTCTCTGCTTAGTTTAGCAGAAGCCTATTGGCATCAAGCAGGAATGGAAATCAAACCAGAAATAGATAAAACTCTGGCAGCAACTGAATGTGCCAAAAAACAAAAGAAAGAATATAAGGTGAAGGATCAGATGACAAGGCAAGAAATGTGGAAAATGCATAAATATAGTTGCAGGTATAGAAAACTCTTAGAACAACCTGATGTTGCTCAGGACTGAATGCAGGAATAGTTAAGGAGAGGTGAATTTAAGCCAAAAGACGAAAGGTTAATATTGGTGACTCAAGATAGTGGACTATGTACATGCTGGTTTACAAAGTCCATTGAACATGTGGGAGAAATAGACAAATATAGGTTTTGTAAAACAGCATTAGAAACAGTTGCACATCTTGTTGTTGGTTGTGATATACTAATGGCAGAAGGACGGTATGCTGAAAGGCATAATGGTGTGGCAAGACTGTTGCACTGGGGATTGTGCAAACATTATAATAGTGAAGTAGCTGAAAAATGCTGGAAACATGAGCCACAAAGCATCACAGAAAATTATGAAGTTTATATCACATGGGATCTTCCATTACCAATAGTTCAAAAAATAGATGCAAGAAAACCAGATACAGTAGTCCATAAAAAGAAGACAAAAGTAGCACTGATCATTGAAACTGCCCCACCCAGTGACTATAGTGTCTTGCATACAGAGAGAGACACAAAATCATAAAATAGCAGGATTTGCAGGCAGAAACAAGGGGAATGTGGAAGAAGGATACCCAGACAATTCCAATAGTAGTAGGAGCAATGGGTCTTATAAAAAGAATCTACAATCATAATTAGATATGTTTCAAATACATGTAACTGCATATGAATTGTTGATGGAGTCATTACTGGGCACATTGTGGGTGCTGCAAAGAGCACTTTTGGCTAACATCAAAGACTGAAACAATACTAATTTCATGAACTTTGATCATACTTTGACTTATGAATGGGGTCCATTCCTGTTATGGTATTAGAAACCCAAAAGACTTGTAGAAAAAAAAAAAAAACAAAGTCAAACATAACTGGACAGAAAATATGATGTTGCTGAAATTCCCATAACCTGAACAAGTCAAACCTTTGTATGCAAAAATAAATTGTTTCAGTTGAACTTGTTATTAAAATCATTCATGGCCATTTTCCCAATTATGATTTGTCATCAGATTTCTTGCTTGTAATTTCATTATTGCTTATGGATCCAGACAGGTTGTAGTTGCCTACTGTTTGTATTTCTTCTCCATGAAGAATACATTTATTGATTTTGCAAGTTGTTAGTGCATTTTCTTCTTCATGGTAAGGTATAGATAAGTTCAATACTATGCTGTTTACTCTTCAGAAGCAGAAGTTTCAGATTGTTTTCACTTTCATCCAGTAAGTTGGCACCATCACCACAGAGAAACTTGTTGACAAGTTTTCTCCATTATTGATTCTGACCCATTCTTTTCTCTTTGTACTGTTCAAACTGTTGTTTTTCACTTTTGCAAAGACATAATATCAGCTGTTCAGGTATACCCATGCAACTTAAAATAACCCAAAGTTTTTCAAGATTTACATAGTCTAAGGGCATGTTATAATCAGTGAAATGTATATAGATATCCTTTTAATATGCATTTGTCTTTTTTCAAGATCCATGTCACATTTGCAATGATATCTTTTGTTCCTCACACTTTCCCGAATCCTGCTTGCACTTAGAATCTCCACTGAATTGTTTTGACAATAATTTTGCTGGCATATGGGATTAGTGTGGTTGCAAAAATAATGTCCACAATCATTTGAATCACCTTTGTTTTCAAGGTTACTGTCACTTGGTCAGCCGTGATGCTGTTCTTCAAATTTCCTGCTAGAGTCTTGTAGGGTTTGTAACAATGACTTCAGTGCACTGCAACACTTTAGCAGGAATACTATCAATACTCAGTGCTATGTCCTTTGGGGAAGCTTTAATCCTGCTTCTCCTTTCATCACCGCTATCTCTTGATCGTAAGGTACCACATGGCTATCTCTTGATCATAAGGCACCACAAGAAAGCCTTGTTTATTCCTTTATTTACAGTATCATGACTAGTCTTTCCACATGTTACTAATCTTTTTCAGCATCATTCAGTGTGAATCCTTCAGCATCTTTTCATATTCTAGTTCAAGCCTGGAATTAGCTCTTATAATTTTAAGAAAGTCAGTCTTGGTCCTTCTCAGATTTGTTATTCTATTTCCTTGCAGGCATCATTGTACTACTTTTCATTGTCTCGTTATGGATTGGAAAACTCAGCCAAGTTCCACAACTGCATGTCTTTCTCCTATGGCTTTACCATCTCCATGTTTCTGAGTAATATTCAAGGACTCATTAATCACCTATTTAACCGTTTTTACTTTTTCCTTGTTTCACAGGAACTTCTCACTTTCTAGAACTACAGCTTTCTTGATGTCTTTTGCAGAATATATCACTCAAAAGAATGAGGCATTACCATATAGATCAGGCAAGTGTTACTTTTATTCTTGTATATATTGTGGATTAATCAAAAACACAAGACACCTTTTTTAACTATATAATTTTACAACATTTTCAGCCAGACTATTGAATCCAATTTCATTATAAAATACATCTTACAAGACAAATTATGTTAAACTCAATTGTCTAATACTATTATTACTTTGAAAAAAACAACTAAGCATTATAATTTTTGCAGCTTACCTAAGTAACAAATGTGTTATTGTATATTATACAATGACTGGAAATTAACATTCAAAAATGAGCATGCAAATTGGTCAGCCCAACCAGTGTGCCCTTTATAAATTGAGCATACACAAACAGGAACAGTCCAGCTGCTAATGTATCATTGAGTGGCTGCACTTTCCTATCAGCATTTGCAAAAGAAATAGCTGCAACACTTCAGTCAAGAAATAATCTTATACATGGAGAAGGTGTTCATAAGGTACTAAGTCACCTGCTATATTCTGCATACAAGAAACATCAAGTAAGTACAAAAAAAAAAAAAAGAAATCAGAAATTCAGAAATGTACTTGATTTTTCTTGTACACAGAACACCATGGTTGGCACAGTAGCTAACGAACATCTTCCCCATCTGCAAGAATTCAGTGCAGACAGATAATCTTTGATTCGTTGCCAACCACTATAAAACACCAGGGAGACAGCAATTACTTCACAATAAAGTAATCGGACCCCAAAACACATCAAATACATAAAAGAAAGAGATGACAAACTTCTGGTATTTCACACAAAAACAATCAATCTTCTTCGTTTGGGGATACTATTACATTATTCTCAATTTACTGCTGTTTCACACTGGTAGTAGATGGATTGAAGCATACCAGTTTGTTTACCAATATGTACAATAATTTAAAATATATAAAAAAGAATTAAGAAATAAATTGATCTACTTAAACAGTGCAAACTAATTAATATCCCAAAAGAAGCATGATGATTGTTTAGGATACGCTGAATAAATGGGTCTATATTAAAATAGCGAAACCTCACTTATGCAAATACGTAAACGCCGACACATAAATAGCGAACCGTGAAAACACCGAGCGTCTTGAAGCGCAAAATTTAAATATCGAATTGCCATAGTTAGCCCTTATCCGGTATAGCTCCCTAATGTAAATGTGCAATAGTTATGAACCTTAGGGTTAGGCTGCGGGTTAAGGTAAGTGCATACATAGTAATACATGCAACCTTTACTTTAGGGTTAGAAGTAGGGTTATGTTAAGTGTATGTATAGTAATATAGTTGTGTAGCTGAATGTATACATAAATTATACTTTTCCCGTAGTTGGGTGTTGTTTGTTTATAGTTAGATACATTTGTGAGTAGTGAAAGTTTGATTAGGATATGGGATATATAGGTGAAGTGTAGATATGGGAAGTGTGGATTATTTATTTTGTTTGGGTAGGTAGTACGTAGCGGGCAGTGGGGTTGGCCAACTATGGCTATTCGATATTTCGAATTTTGCGCTTCAGGACATTCAGTGTTTTCATGATTTGCTATTTATGTGTGGGCGTTTAGGTATTCGTGTAAGTGAGGTTTCAGTATTTTAATATAGACCCGAATAAATACTTAAAAAAAAAGAAAAGTATAACACATACAATATAAAACAAAACTATAAACAGTAAACTTGAACTAAAAGTCTGGAACTATTTTTTTCTCAGAAAAAGTGGAAGCATACAAAATAAAACAAACAGAAACCTAAATAAAAACTACAAAAACACAACACAAAACTAACACCATTGTACAATAGCAATAACGCATGACTGGGTGTGGTTAATGCTGATTTACCCACTGTTGGCCTTGTTTGTTTATTCTGGCTTCTCCCTCATAACCAAACCACACCAATCATGGGTAAATCCATTATTACCCACACCCAGCCATGGATTATTTCTATATCATATTCTGTTATTGTGTTCTTTTGATTAACTTACACTGTATTTTAACTCCCTTGTTCTTTGTAATAGTTATCTATACTATACTGTACTGAACTTGAAAATGGTCCCGATGGATCAGTATCCTACTCCAGTTAAAAACTGAAACAAAAATAAGTAAATAAATAAATAAGTAAGGGATGTTTCCCTTGTGTCTATAACACTGTTGCATATATTCTTGTATTTTTTTTAATCTTTTTACTTACATTTTGTTTACCACATTAACTCTACTCGGCCAATAGCTCTTTTAAGGGTTGACCTGAGGTGGTATTTTTACTGACTAGGGGAAATTTGAACAGGGCACATTGCTTAGTGTGAAGTTTTCAAAATTCATCTTTAGCTGACTTATCACTTCATCCAAAACATGACCTTAATTTATTCCCAGGTTTCTTTTTCAGCTTCACACTCCAGTCAGGTTAAAAACATCTCGTGCTATCTTACTCTCAAGACCTGAATTAAGCCTGTTATTTCTTACAGTTTTTCTCTGAATAACAGCACAGTTCACCATGTGTGCTGCATTTGATACATTGAAAGAAGCAATTGTACTGTCCACATGAAAACTCCCCACTCCTAAAGATTGTGCCAGTTATAGACCAGTCTCTCCTGTATTCTACACCTGTTTTATCTAAAGTGCTAAAAGGCTTGTTTAAAATATAGAGACTAGATTATGTCTAAATTACTGCTTTTTGAATACTGAACTACATGGCTTTAGCCCAGGACTCTGTGCTCATTGCACTTCTTGTTGTTATTGACAGAATACCTAATAACAAAGATAAACTTGCAGGTTCCCTTTTTGTTTATTTAAACTGAGCTTTTGACACTAAAGACTACCAGCTACTATATCATATATGACCATAAAAGGCTTTGAGGAAGAGCCATTGCAGTAGCTTGCAACTCTTTACCAAAAAAAAAAAAATGAAAAAACTAAGGTAAAACCCTTGTAAAATCCTCCAAAGCTAGTTACGAAAATAAAATTGCGAAAGATTCCAAAGACAACCACAAGACATTCTATAACTATGTCAAGAATCTAAATGGCAATGCTAAGATCTGCTCTGAGCAACAACAGAATGGCATGAAGTATACTGATCCCAAGGATATTGCCAATATCTTGGCAAATCGATTCAGTGCCAACTTCACCCCCTCTCACCCCCTAAGCGGCCCAGCTCAATACCGGAAGATTGCCAGATTTTGTTAATAATGGCCACAGAGGTAAAAAAAGCACTCTCCAAAGCTAAGAATACAGCATCCATGGGACAGATGACATGCTGGGCTGTGTACTACATGAACTACAAAATGAACTGGGACCTCACCTAAGTGTCATGTTTAATCATACCCTCACCTCAGGCTTCATGCCCACTGAGTGGTGCACAGCTACAGCTATCCCACTCCACAAGGGGGGGATCCATCTTAGATCCTGGGAACTACCACCTTATCAGTCTGACGAGCCTGATCTGCAAGGCCATGGAACGTATTATTATGGAACTTATAAACAAAGATATTGGCAACCTTCAAACATTGGACCCCACCTAGTTTGGGTTCGTGAAGGGCTGATCTTGTCTCCTAAACCTGATTGACAAATCAGTCTCCAGAGCTGTGGATGAGGGTAAGGCAGTCCACACAGCCTATCTGGACCTTGCCAAGGCCTTTGACACCATCCCCCACTCTGGAATCATAGATAAACTTACTAAGCTGGGCATTAATCCCTATGCCACTCGATGGGTTGCCAACTGGCTTACTAACAGAACCCACACTGTAAAAGTAGCTGACTCCAAATCCAGCTCCAGACAAGTGACAAGTGGAGTACCTCAGGGTTCAGTCCTGGGACCACTCTTGTTTGGCATCTACTTCTCTGAAGTACAGGCCAACACTAAGGGACTCTGGCTAACAAAGTCCGTAGATGACTGCAAATGGGGAGCCATTATTGAATCCCCAAATGATGTGGATACTCTACAAAAGCACCTTACAGAAACAGATGCTTGGTGCTCGAGACATGGGCTCAAGCTCAATGCCAAGAAATGTAGAGTTATCCCCTTTGGGAAAAACATGTACCCGTGAATTACCACATAGGTGGCAGTACACAAAACAATGAAAGTGTGATAAGAGACTTAGGGACACAGGTGGACAGTGGTCTCACCTTCAATAACCACATTGCAACAACAGTCAGGAAATCCTTCTATGTGGCACACCTCATCACTAAGGGCTTTTCATCCAGAAAAAGGAGGTCATTGTCTCACTGTACTCATACCTCATTAGACCCATTATAGAATACTATGCCCCATTTGGTATGTACCTCTCAAGACATCTACAACAACTGGAAAGGCTGCAGAAATACCTCACTAAAAGAATCACAGGCCTAAAGCAGATGCCCTATGCTGATCACCTTAAAAAACTCCAGCTATACTCTGTCACATATCGTCTACTCAGAGGCGATCTCTGCTTAACATACAAGGTCATGTCAAACACAGAAGTGTTGGACATTCTACACTTAAAGATATCCCAATCCCTCAGAGACACACGCTCCAGAGATCTAAACCTTGTCATGACAATAAACAAAACATGCTGGAGGGATAGGTTCCTGACCCAGAGACGCCCCAGACTCTGGACTAAACTGCCAATGCCTGTCAAGCAAAGCGCCTCTTTGGCCCTCTTCAAATGGAACCTTGATGATTGGATGGGAGATAGGGAATTCACCCTGGGGATCATGTCAGTTGCCCTGCTAGACAGGGGTCCAGGGAAGTAATTAGCATCGGAAGAAATAGCCAGGGGAGTTGTTATGGCTAGGCTTGTATTGGCTCTAGGGACGATAGCCTAGTACCAACCTATGAACTTGGCAACATGGTTAATGGTTTAGCAGGGAAAGACTTCATTATTTTTTTATTTTATTTCATTGGATGGCCTGATTTTTGGAAAAGACAACACAATATTTATAATAAAGACTCTTTGTTCTATACTCATTTCCAGTACTACTAAGCTAAATGTAGAACTATATGAAAAGGAACATTGTTGATCCTTCTGAATATGTGACTGAGGCAGGTATGTGCCTTGCATTAAGCAACATTCTCTCCCGGATTTACTAATCTTCCATGCAGTACTAGTGTAGTCTTGCATGGAAGTGGCCGCTTAGGAGCAGGATGGCAGCGTGCCATGCATATTAATGAAGGCACGCTGCCCGACCTCCTAGGCATACAAGGAGTGTGTACGAATTCAGGGGGCGTGTCTGAGAGCAGAGCACTCAGAATAAACATGCCCTGCAAAGTAGAACAGCTGAAAGTGGAAATAAACGAGCGAGGCCACTCATAGGTGTTCGCATATCCCCACCAAGAGTCCCCCATGTGTACAACAGCAACAAGACATAAAGATGAAAAGAAGAACCCCCCGTATCATTGTCTAAAGCTCTGAGGACAGCTAACCATAGGTGCACAGGTGGCCAATCGCTCAGCCACGGTGAAAGTATCCCAAAAGGCTGAAGAGGATAACAAGGACGATATATGCAAATGAAACATGTTAGCAATAGTGTAGTGGGCAGAGCATTCGCCTAACGAGCAGACATTCCCAGTTCGAGTCCCAGCGCAGCACAGTCTATTTTACATGGCAAAGCATGGTATAAGCAATATTTGTAATGCAAAACCCACTAAATAGCATAATTTTTATGAACAGGAGTACTGCAGGAAATGCACACGTGAAGAGTCAGTATCATAATGAATAAGCCAGCAGTAAGCAGGCGTAAGCACAGACAAGCAGTAGTAAGCATAAGCAAGCACTAGTAAGTGTGTGCAAGTGCGTTTGCGTGGGGCTAAGCACTGCCGACACAGATTAAGCAAAGGATAAGCTAACTGGGTGTAAGACACTGTGAACGGAAGTCAGCAGTGCTTAACACTGCGCAAACCCGCTTACAACTGCTTGAAATTGCCTTAAGCACACCGTATCCAATGGCCGGTGTTCTGCCCAGCAACAAAACAAAGGCCGGGAACCCAGGACCATGCACACCATACACAAAATGATTTACTACTAAGCCATGCCAGATATACAGAAATCATCTGTTGTCAGAAACATAACCCCAGCCCAGTCATGCAGCAGTACAGAGAATGTATACCTACAGCTAGATGGGCATGTGTGTGCAAATATATGACTATCTAAACGGATACAACATATTTATAGATGTAGTCACATATATATACATATATATAAATATCCAGAGATATATACACACACACACACACACATATATATATATATATATATATATATATATATATATATATATATATATATATACAAATATAGGAACAGATATACATGCAAATGCCGACAACTACACATATATATGTCAACATCTATATGTCCACATATATACATTGAGTGACATATATGTATGCAGATATATGTCTCCATAGGTATATACGGACATAGTTAGAAATGTAAGCAAATATATACCCACAGAGGTATATATGGCCAGACATCTGTAGATACCAATGATAGATGAAAAGAAACATATATGTCCACATGCACCATTAATGGGCCTGAGAGGCCCCAAGCAATGTACGTCACGTACTAATTTGTATACCCCCTGCCCAGCCAAACACATCCGCCCTGCAATACACTACAGAGGTCATTGTATTGTATGTCTGTCATTGAACTAGGGAATTAAATTAGCCCCCTGTTATGTTTCACATGTTGATATCACATACCCCTCTCTCCCACCCACTAGGCGGTCTGAGCAGTACAGGCCCATCCAACCCAGGCCATCCCCAACCCATATACGCATAACTCACAGTTCTGCTTCCCCCCACCCGCAGCACACACAGCCACCATCCCTACCCTGGTTACTGGCCCATAGCTACCACACCACCACAAATTGCCACTCCACCCCCCTCGAGACCCATCCCGTATGATGTCGACCGAAGTATCCTAGTTGTGGCACACGCCATAGTCCATGCACATAGCCAGGGGTACCTGTGTAACCCTGGGTGTAGACGAAGGTTGAATACCCAATGTTTGGGTTGTCCTGCATGGGACAAATGTATTCCTGATACTAACAATAGATTTCACATGTGACTCTGTGTATACTAACGGATTTAGTTGTAGGTATCACAAAGCATATGTGGCACACAAGGTTGGCCGGTATGCACACAAAACACAGTATCCAGCAATACCAGTCAACATTACAGGATATATAGCTAAATATGTAGAGGTATGTTGCTGTATTCTGGGCTATGGTGTAGTTCCTGTGTTGTCCATTACCTTACTTGGATAGAAGGAAGTTTCTTTGCTCACCAGTGGGAGTGGGGAGCCTTGAGCAGCCTACCTGTCCTTGGGGGAAGTGACCTCAGCACAAGAAGCTGTAGTAATTGGTTGTTTGGGACCATTTCCAGCTCTTTTGTAGTTCACTGTTTAAAATCCACCTCTGGGCGTTTTTTCTGGCTATACTGCTCAGACAAGCTCCACGGGTTTACAGAGTGGTCCTAGCAGCAGGGTACTCTGAAAAGTGACTACCTTCTGGATTTAAGTATCTTTGCTTTTTTTCACTTGAAATAGCTTCTGTAGCTTACCTTGAACTAGCCTGAACTGTTTTTAACTGATTGCTGCATTATTTTAAAATCTGCACTTAAAGTTACATTTTAGTCGAATTTGATCGAAAGTTTGCTTGTTTGTTTGTTTAATTTAACTGTGGAGGCTGCCCACTAAAGTGTGCTAGCCTGTGTAACTAATTTATCACTGTTTCTGCATTTTCTGTGTGTTTCTACCAAAAAAAAAAAAAAACAAAAAAATAATCCTTGTTTTCCCGCCTTCCTCGACTAGTTTAGACCAGTTTACAGGCATTGCTGTATTCTGGGCTGTGGTGTAGTTCCTGTGTTGTCCATTACCTTACTTGGATAGAAGGAAGTTTCTTTGCTCACCAGTGGGAGTGGGGAGCCTTGAGCAGCCTACCTGTCCTTGGGGGAAGTGACCTCAGCACAAGAAGCTGTAGTTTGTTTGGGACCATTTCCAGCTCTTTTGTAGTTCACTGTTTAAAATCCACATTTGCACGGCTTTGCGCAGTCGTACACATAGCACAGCGCTGGTTAAACAAGGTTAAACTTTTTCTGGCTCCGCCAAGTCTGTTCTTCAAATTTTCCCTTAAGGAAGCTCTACACTTAGTATAACCAGACTACTCACTTTATTATAAGCCTAGCACTTGTTCTCAATACTTCTCTACTAAGTAAGCACTCTCGTACTAAGTAAGGCACTGCATCTACTTACCATCCCTGTGAATACCCACTTCCCTTAAAGGTATCCCACTCCCTTATACTGTTCTAGCATGTCGAGTGGTAGATTACTGGTGTCGTCTCCAGTTCAGCTGGTCAATCTGGGCATCTTGAGACAATGCTACAATTGTCTCATGTACACAGACAACCCTCTCCTCCTCCCAACAAACACAAATACATGTGAGAGATGCAACTATATAGCCAAACTGGAGGCTGAACTCTCTCAACTCAGGGCTGGCATGACCAGACAGGAGGAGATGGGAACCACACACACAACAATCCCAGTCCCACATAGACCTACCACAACTGCAAACCAAACTCATAAAAACACAAAGACATACTGAGGCTCTAATAAAAACTTACCAAAACAACAGAGGCTCCCAAAGCAGACATCCAAAAATCCACCACCTCAAAACAAAACACATGCAACACATACTTCAATAAATCAGTGTGTCGACCAATCGCAGCCCTTAAGGCCAAACACCTTGCCTGATACACTAGTAATAGGTGACTCCATAGTCAGACACACTGATGTCCCACTGACCAGGCTGAACAAGGAGAAGGTGACTGTGAGCTGTCTATCGGGAGCTAGGATACGCCACATAACACACGCACTCAGGTCACTCCAAAGCAAGTTCAAATATGACTCTGTCATTATCCATGCTGGTGTGAATGACCTGAGACGTACCTCCCTGGACTACATGAAAAGAGACATAGAGGAGCTCTCCGATTATGTAGCCCAGGCTGGTATGACCCTGACCCTGAGCAGCATCTTGCCCTCACCAAGAATGATACCACAATACAAAGACAAGATGATCAGCTTTAACAATTGGCTCAAGTACTGGTGTCATTCTAAGGGGATCCAATGTCTGTCTGCCTGGGATGATATGTTGGACAAGCCACGCTGCTTCGCAAGGGATGGCTTACACCTGTCACCACTGGGCTTCCGGATATTGGCTAAGGCTCTTGCCACCTCCATAGTGCCTTTTTTAGGCAAGGCTCAAAAGACAAACCCACCTCCTTAGAAAACAAAAATGGAAAAAAACTAAGGGTAATGCTGCTCAATGCCAGAAGTCTAAATCTCAAGATGCAGGCACTTGATGCACTCCTCAGCATGGAGAACATCGACGTCTGTGCAGTAACTGAAACCTGGTTCAAGGCTCCTGAGAGCACCCCAGTGCTACCAGGCTATACCTCGTATCATGCTTTTCAGCCCCAAAACCCGGGCTGAACCACAAAGGGAGGGGGAGTGTCCATATTCATAAAGGACACCCACACCTCCAGGTTAGTAGCAACACATGAAGCATCAGAGACCATACAGGTGCAACTAACCATAGGCAAAACTGCTATACAACTGGTAGCATGTTACAGACCACCCTCCCAATCTCAAGAACCCCACTCAGCCTTCCTGAAGACATTGGAGGATATGAATGTATCACAAAATACCATCATACTGGGAGACTTCAACTACCCAAACATAGATTGGGTACATTATTCTAGCCCTAATACCCTAGCCCAAAGGTTCCTGGAATTCATAAATTCAAATGCACTGGAACAACTAGTCACTTCTCCCACTAGGGGAGATAATATACTAGACCTGACCATCACAAACATGGGGACAAAATGCTCCACACTGGAAGTATACCCCTCACTAGTGAGATCTGACCACAAACTAATCACCCTGGATATACATATCCCACCTCCACCCCCAGCACAAAAGACCACAGTGAAAAACTTCTCAAAAGCAGACTTCACTCTTCTTAAGACTGAGATGGTATCCTTTAAGCCCACTGTGCCAGTGGATACCACATCCCACAATGTCGAATCCTTCACAAATGCTTTCTATGGACATCTCCAAGAATGCATGGATCATGCAACCCCAAACAAATCCAAGTCCCTCTCCACAAAATGTAAGCATCCTGTCTGGTGGACCTCAGCCATAAACAAATTGTATAACAAAAGAAGGAAGCTACTGCATGTCAGAGCGAAATCCCATGAAGGGAAGACATCTCTGATCAACATTAGCAGAAAACTACGTTCTCCCATAAAAACATACAAGGCAAACTTTGAGAGAAAAATCGCTAAGGACACTAAAGATAACCACAAAGCCTTCTTCAGCTATGTTAGAAACCTGGTGGAAACCCTCAGATATGCTCAGAGTTGGTTCACAACAACAAAAAATACACTGAACCCACAGATATTGCTAACATTCTGGCTGACAGGTTCAGTGCAAATTTCTCGCCTCCTTCACCCCCAAAAGAAGAAATACTTATCCCAACTGAATGTAATCTCCCTGTCATCTCAGATGTCCAAGTGAGAACCGCCCTAAACAAAGCAAAAAACACAGCATCAATGGGACCTGGCGGTATCCCGGGTGCGTGTTACGTGAACTCCAAGAGGAGCTAAACCCACACATAAAAATGTTATTTAACCTTAGCCTTACTTCGGGATATGTACCTGAACACTGGCGCAGCAACAGTGGTCCCACTCCACAAGGGGGGTGCCTCTACAGACCCTGGAAACTACCGCCCCATAAGCTTGACTAGCCTGGTCTGCAAAGCTATGGAAATAATCATTATGGAACTCATAAACGGAGACATAGGGGACCTACAGATGTTTGACCCCACCCAGTTCGGCTTTGTAAAGGGCAGATCCTGCCTTTTAAACCTGGTTGACTTTTTCGAAACAGTCACTAGAGCCATTGATGAGGGCAAAGCAGTCCATACAGCATACCTGGACTTGGCTAAGGCCTTTGACACAATACCCCACTCAGGCATCATAGATAAGCTAAACAGCTTAAAAGTAAACCCTTATGTCACTAGATGGGTTGCAAACTGGCTAAAGGACAGAACCCATAAAGTTATCACTGGAGCAATGTCAGACTCAAAGCCAGTCACAAGTGGTGTCCCACAGGGATCTGTCCTGGGACCCCTCTTGTTCGGCATTTATTTCTCAGATGTTAAAGCAAACATGGGAGGGCTGTGGCTGACAAAGTTTGCAGATGACTGCAAACTAGGTGCCATAGTCGATACACCAGCAGATACACACATCCTACAAAAAGGCCTCACTGAAGCGGACAACTGGTGCCGTAGTCACGGCCTTAAACTAAATGCCAAAAAATGTATAGTCATCCCTTTTGGAAAAAACAAAGTACCCACAAATTATCACATAGACAGCAACCCACTGAGTACGGAAAAAGTAATCAGAGACCTAGGGACCCAAGTAGACAGCGACCTCTCATTTGACACCCACGTTGCCAAAGTGGTTAGAAAAACATTCTACCTTGCACACCTCATCATGAAGGGTTTCACATCCAGATCCAAGGATGTCATTGTACCCTATAGTCCTCCCTCATCAGACCCATGATTGAGTACAATGCCCCATTTTGTATGTACCTCACCCGGCACTTGCAACAGCTGTAGAGACCACAAAAGTACCTCACCAAAAGGATCAAGGGTCTCCAACATATGTCTTATTCTGCCAGACTAAAGAAACTTCAGCTCTATTCAGTAGTATACTGCCTGCTCAGAGGTGATCTCTGCCTGACGTACAAGGCCATGTCCAATCAGGATCTGATGGACATGCTCCACCTCAAAAATCCAAATCCATCAGGACCACGAGAGCTAAAGACTTAAACCTCGGCACAAGTATGAATAGGACATGCTGGAGGGATAGATTCATAACCCAGAGGCTTCCCATGCTTTGGAACAGGATCCCAGTTCATATTAGGCAGAGCCCCTCACTGACTCTCTTCAAGAGAAATCTTGATGAGTGGATGGGAGATCGTAAGTTTACCCCAGGGGTCACATCTGTGTCACTGCTAGACAGGGGCACAGTATACTAATTCTATTATACAAGGGGACCTTCACTGTGTCACTACTAGACAGAGGCAAAGTATTCTAGATTTATTGTACATTTTTGTACCATTTCATGGGGTGGCAAAAGCCACATCACTATGGCTAGGCTTACAAATGCCCCAGGGCAGATAGCCTAGTAATATACTATGAAACTATGAAACTATGTGTGTTTGTATATATACCTATAAGTAAATAGATATATACCTCCCCCTCTCTGTAGTACAAATGTATACATACATAGACAGACATATATATATAAATACCCACATATAGATATATACATATGCAGACACCCAGACATCTATATATATATATATATATATATATATATATATATATATATATATATATATATATATATATATATATATATATATATATGTATATATATATATATATATATATATATATGTATGCATACATATACATATATATATATATATATATATATATATATATATATATATATATATATATATATATATATATATATATATATATATATATATATATATATATATATATATATATATATATATATATATGTATATATATATATATATATATATATATCTAGGATATGATACAGCAGTTAAGAATTACATATGTTCACAGGCCATGCCAATGGGGGTGAGGGGCCCAATCAACAAACGTGTAGCACGTAGCATCAACCCCGCCCCCAGCTAGACAGGTGAAACATACAGACACACAATAAAAGTAAACAAACCACTGCTTCCCAGACTACAGGCAGGATACTACCAGTGGGAGAGACCCACCAAGTCTAATCTTGAAACAAAGACAAGAATGTTCCTTGTGGAACAACCCAAAAATTCTATGGGTATTCAGGTTTCCAGGCATTACACAGATGTCCTATGGCAGGGCACGCATGTACTTGGACTACAAGGTTGGGGAAGCCTGATGATCCATGGGGCGAAACAACATGAGTGATGGGTCCTGAGAAGTGGGGAGTGGGCAGTGTGTACTGGTGTGGCCAGACCCGACCTGCACCCGGAGTAAGGAAGAGTGCCGAAGAGGAGGTGCGAGTGGGAAACTATGGGTATGTAATTATGGGCCTAGGCATGCAGGTGTTGGCTGGAGGAGTTCTACGTGGACCGCCCCAGGAATGTAAGCAATAGTGCGCATTGGGCAGACCCGACATCTAAAGAGCAGCCACACCTGGTACAAGTCCCACAGCAGCAATGTCTAGTTTACAGGGCAAAGGGAGGAATAACCAGATGTGTTGCTGCAAACCCATTTTAATGACACCAAAGAACACATGGTCACAACACCCCACTGTAGGCATGTAAGCCGAACTAATTGGCATCACAAGGTATTATTGCTGTCCTCACCCCCACCCAGGGATGTGAGTGTCCAGACCTTCCCCCAAATACAGGGTATATACACAGCTATCACTGAAGAAATGGCCAGCTGTGGACCTTCCTGTCAGCCGTCCTGCACATCCTTGGACATGTCCCTTACTATCAGCCCCTCTGTGAGGCCCAATAACACCCCTTACCTATCAACCCCTGTTTCATTCCTAGTAATGTTCACAGTCATAAGTAGGTCACACCCTCCACACAACTATATTGGCAGAATCGCAGCTGTCCCAGACGACATATGTAAATAATACATGAAGGGAAAACTCAAGCACACTTGGATCACCACCTGCTCACCACCTGGCGAAGTCCACCACACCCCAACTAACACTCCATAGCCCTACATCAACTACTGACACTGACACTTCCTGTTCTGCCTCGCATACATATCCCACCACCCTGCAAACCTGCACTACTGCTCCCCACCAATCAGTCGAATGGCCTACTATTCAGTTAAATTGTCCCCCTCACCACCTACCCGCCTACACCTCCACTATTCACATCTACTCTACAACACAGGTATGGCATAACTAAACCTAACCCGAATACCTGAGTGTAGCCTAACCAGAACTGCTAAACTGGAATCCCACTTCACCTTACACCGACCTTCGTGAACAGTCATACCTGACATGTACACCTGACTTAAGCATGTATAATACCGACATGTTCATGAAGTAGCATGGGGGTATGCGGCAGCAAGCGGGAGTACGCCAGTTTGGGTGGTAGTAAGCAATGCCCACACTGGTTAAGCAATGTGGAGGCCAACCCAGTGTAAGATGCAGTAACCGGTGGTCAGCAAGTCTGAGCCTCATGCACACCAGTGCATACCCGCCTGCACTTCCCCCACAGTGCCTTAGGCACACTGTAGCCAACAGCCCTTGTCATGGCCAGTAACAACAATAATCAGCACTCCCAGGTTCCCACCCCCCCACCCAGCACACTATAGTCCAAGTGAGTTACCACAAAGGCAGCTGCTGTTATCACAAACATATCATCCGGCACAGTCAGTCAACCGTATAGGACATGTATGCAAGTATGTACATTAATACCAGAAAACATGTACACAGTGCTCAATCACAGTATTCCGAGCAGTCTGTGAGTATTAATGAACAGTGCCCGTCCACACATACTGTGAGGACAGTAGTCTTGTATAATACTGTAGAGAGGAATGGAAAATGGGGCATGCCGTGGGGGCATGTTTCATCCATGGAAGCAGGAGATGAGGCAGGTCTTGAGTGTGAGCAAACCGCTGCTTCTCAAACTCCTGGCAGGATGCTACCAGTGGGTGAAACAGCGTAGACCAGCAAAGTCTACTTGTGACACAATAGGTCCATCCCTGGCAAGACAGACCAGACTTTGTGGGTCACAATAATGTTTTCACCAGTATCGGAGGATGATCAATGGAAGGCTCGAACGTACGTGGACTAAACAAATGAAGAGCCTGCAGAAGGTTGCATTGAGACAGTAAAATGGAGGAGTACTGAGATGTGCAGAGAGGGAAATGTGTGGAGGTGTGGTATGGCAGGGCTAGCAACTGGAGAATGGATGGATGCTGTGTACGTGGAGCTCGGGGGCCTGGGAAAGGAAGCATCGGTATGACATTAAGGTAGAAATATGCAAATTAAGCAGAACTGCAATAGTGTAGTAGACAGAACATCCACCTAATGTGCATGCATTCCCGGTTCGAGTCCCACTACAGCACATTCTATTTTCCATGTGAAATCAGTATATCAACATCATATTTTGCTGTATAACCTACTAAATGACATTTACACTTGAGCAGGAGTACTGCATTACACATAGACCCACTCACTATTCAAAGGATATGAGACGATACACAGGTATGTATACACAGACAACCTTTAATGGTGTATTTTACAATAATGTATGCCATTACTTACAGCACATAGATCTGGACTTATTTAATCAATGAGGAATGCAAGGCCCACACAAAAAAGAAGATGCAGACAGTGCAGATATATAACATACTATGCTGTCCAGGCCAAGCCCATCAATTCGTACAACTGTAGACAAAGGATTTGCTGTAAAGATAGGTAACAATAAACAATAACAGATGTAGTTCAGCAGCTGCCAGTTACACCCTGTAGTCAAGGCCTAGGGGGGACATTAATTACCTGTGATAATGTCTAGGTATCTGTCACATGTATGGATCCTGACCAACAAATGTCGTGGGAGTCCACGATATGACTGGGATAATAGCAGGAATGCTAGCAGTAAATAATGTTAGGCCAGTACTGAACAACCCCTAACTGCGTCATAGCAGGACAAAGCCAGGCATATATGTGGAGGTCAGAGGCAGGAACACAGGGCCATACTCATAGTATTGCTGTTGCACACCCTGCAAATTGCTGGTGTTACAGGATTCATTGCAAGATACCCTTATGCAGGAATAACACATTAGAAACACAACTGGAAGTAGCCATGTACTGATAGAATACAACAGACAGATTGCCGGGGATATATCTAGGACAAGACCTGTGTGGTGCACAGGCAAAAGCAAACAGACAATCCACTGACCATCATGTGGATAGGCCCACTGTTGAGAGTTATCCAAATAGACTGTATTCCATCCTAAACTACTATGTACATGCAAACACTGCAAGACCAGCAATATACAATGCACATAACAACACTACTCACTCTGTCTGTAGGTCTGGAACTTCTTAAGACTGTGTAGTTGACCTGAGTCAGCAAGCCCCTCTGTAATAGTTACTGCAACCTGCCGTCTGTAACACTGCTGCTCACATACAGGAAGGATGCCCTCCATACTGGAAAGGTGAAGGGATAACGCCCACATGAGTAAGCAATTTATAGTACTGGGTTGCCATGACAATGGTTAACTGAATCACTATGCAGCAGGCTGCACACAGTCAGCAACTGTTGCACACTGATTGGTGCAGAGCCCATCACCTGATCACGTGCATCACCTACAAAAGTCATGCTGAAATCCATTCAAACAAACTCATTCACTCTACTGGAGAGGGAGAGAGAGAGAAAAAGAAAAAAAAAGAAAAAGAAAATATAAAATGATACTCACACAGTGGGAAACAAATACCTACAAGCCAAAACCGGGAAGGCGTCACACCCATCCAGAGAATAAAAGGTATGTAAAACATAACTGTATGTAATTTAATGTAGTATGTGGTATAGATTAATAGGATATATGATGTAGAATGTCTGATATGTGCCATCTGTATTTGTCCCTGCAATGATGTCCCGCTGAACAACTGCTCTGAACAATACTGTCTGTCTCTGTAAGCAGTGGGACATACCCACCAACTGTGCAGATCAGCAATGAATGACAAAGATGTCAGCCATAATATACGTGTATGTTATGTTAGTGTGGACAATAGCTGGTGGTGGATGTACTGCCATCATGATAGACACATGGGTGTCAGAGCACAGCACTTGCAGGATAGTCATGTTAATATGTAATGTAGCATGCACAAATGCCATAGGTGTGTAATAGGCGTACCAGCAATCTCACACCATATATACCACCCTAATATTTGTCTGTGTTCACATGTGACACCTATCTGTGGTGCAGCAAGACAGAACAGTGCAGCTGTGAATGAAATGCAGTTACAGAATGTGGACCAGATGTCTGTATGCACTCCACATATCTGTGTGATACAGACTGTGATGTGTATGTGTACAGATACACAGACACTCATATAGACATAGGTATATCAACAACGTACAACATATATCTACACATATATGTACATAGATGTATATTTATATTTATATATATATATATATATATATATATATATATATATATATATATATATATATAGTGGCACTGACAATGGCATGCAGGTGAGATAGTCTGTAACAGGCCAGCAAAGATAAGTGTCCCCATAGGGAGAATGGCTAAAAACACATAGCATAAAGTGTGGCACATACACATAGCACAAAGCTTGGTATAATACAACATATGCCCCAATGGTAGGTAAGCAGCTGACATAACAATTGCAGTCTGTGAACAGTCTATTGTAGCTGATATGGTTGGGGGAGACAAATATGTGTATTAAGAACTATGATAACCCTGCTGTATGGGTGGCTCAGACCTGTTTCCGTCTTTATGTCTTCCAGGAAATATGTCACATAGCCATCTTCCCGCATACTGCACCGCTGAGACAGAGATCATTATCGACCACCTGGTATAGCACTACATACTGATGTTTGGCTGGACAGCCCAAGACCAGCAGGAGAGGGCCGGCCTGTGGAATGAGCTAGTCCACAGGGTCAATGATGTCAGACTGCATAACTGCAGCTATGAGCAGGTCCGGCATTATTGCACCGACCTGCTTCGCCATGTACATTGGTGTGCAGCTGCCATAACGGGGAACCACCTCACAATGGGGGGGGCAACCTGCCCTTCTACTCCTCACCCATGTGGAGGAGCTTCGCAGCAGCCCTGTGGCACCTGTCCACCTGCAGCATCAACACCTGGCAGGACACATCTTGGCGGTGGGTGCCAATAACACACCAGCTGAGGACTGTGCAGGCAAGGCCCCAGGGCACATTGGTACCCCACTTATTGTGTATGCATCTGCATCTGTACAGGTAGATCATGCAAAACTGAGATGTCATATACATAGTCTGCTGCTGTGTAGTAGTAATAAACAGTTGTGTATAAGCTGTAATATTGTGTAATTCTACTGTTGATGTAACTTAATGCTGCTCTCACCTTTTATGAATGCCACAGCTGTGGCCACTGACATCAGCTTTCTCACACTCCTATGTAGGTCCCTCCAGGATACCACCATGGTAGCAGCCCGTAGCCGGTGAGTATGGTTTGTGTTCATGCATGATGATAAACTGGGCATGTAATAGCTATGGGATATCCCATGCACACATATAACACACCTACCCATACTGCATGCTGTACACATTCAAGTTTTGTTGCTTTGAAATGCACTGCATCACAGTAGAGATCATGCTGGGGTATCAGAACGGTACAACAGACGCATTCAAGATAACTAACATCCTGTCAATGTACAATGTGTCCACAGGGATGTGAAGTGTGGCAGGACACACGGCCTACAGTAGGGACATGTGTGACTCAATACCACCATGGCTGCAGCTGCACACAATTAGGTTAAGTAAATGTTGCAGACATAACCCTGACCCCACAGCACTCATAACAGCAGTATATGCACTCCAAGGGATGTGCACATGAGTAGACCTTGCAACCATGCAGAGATCTGGGACATGTGTAGGGAACCCCTCACAGCCATGGTAACGTCCGCTGGTTGCCAGTGTAATAGTCATGTACTGGTCATACATGCACTGCTGATGTTGTGATCTGTAATGCCGACATCAGGCATCCATAACTGATAGCTGTTCACATATCATCCCAGGTATGAGTTGCTACAACATATAGGGGCTGTGAGCATTTGAGCTGACATAACCAACACAGTACTACAGATGCATCAATAGTTTCTACACCTACGAGGTATGGTGCACAGTACAAGACAGGGTGAAGAACAGGTCCACAGTAACACTTTGTACATGGGTGCAATGTTAACACAGGGGAAAGGCCATCACCTACCAACAAAGCCCATGCCTCACACACATGTAAACTGCTGCTAGCATGATGTCACTATAGTTGCACTGCATGCTGTTGAGCACCATATGTAATGCATGTTGACAGAAGGGTAATAGGAGGACTGTGTGTACAAATGCTGTGCAAATCCACATGTAGGAGTGTGGTGTGTGTATGTGTGTGTCTCTCAATTGTGTTCATAAGTGCAATCTGGTGGAGTGTGGACGATGCATGTCAGATGTGTGTGTACATGTGTGTGTGTGTGTGTGTGTGTGTGTGTGTCCATGTATGCACAGCTGATAGTGAGATTGACCACATGGCAGTACTTCCCCTTGGGATTGTGCTGTATGTGGAGTGAGACATGGGACACCAGGACAACTGTCAGTTATGTGAACACAGGACAGCTGATAGAATAACAAGGTCTGTAGCTTGGATCATGCATTGGGAGGTGCAGTACATACCAGGTATACACATCATATTGTCAGCAGCAGCTAAGTAACCGGCTACCCACATATGCAGCACTACAAATGTAATGGGGAATTACCACAACACATCAGTGAGTGTATCCAGGTAGTACTGTTGTCCACATGATGGGTAGCTTATGCAGCAGATGTGGCATGTACTGAGCAAGACTGTAGTATGAGGCTCTGGTGTGTGACATATGTAGTGAATGTAGCAACCCCTACCATATAGGGGTCTCATGCACCATTACTGCCCATACACAAGGTAATACAAGGTGACAGCAGTGAGGCCATGTGCAACCTATTCCACCCAAGTCAGGGAGGTGCTGGAGTAACAGGTCAGGTGTTGTAACCACATATGTAGGCATGGTGAGGAATGATATGCTAATGGCCTGTAGTGATGCGTGTATATTAGCAAGTGCATTGCAGGATGGAGAACATATGTAACTGACTGTGGGACTGTCTGTAAACTCAGGGAAAGTGAGGTAGTAAGGTGGCTGTCAGTGTCAGTGTGTGTACTGTTATGCAATATTGTACAGGTCTTAACATGTGTATTTGTTTCCCCCACAGGTGGCAAGGTGGGTCAGGGTCCCTCCTGCACACAAACTGAGGTAGGTGTCCCTATAGACACCGATGATGATGATGGTACAGGTGAGGCACAGGTGGGGTTGTCAGAGGCCGACACAGTGCCAACATGTGTCATCACCCTCCTAGCCACCCCAAGCCCACACACAGTTACAGTGCCCCTACAAACCCCATCACATGTGGTCATAGCAGAGGGACAGTTGGCACTTGGTGGCAATGACCAGGAGAGTGTGGTGTCCATGCCAATTGTGTCAAGTCACAGTCAGCATAGCCAGATGCCTGGAAGGCCACCACATCAGCAGATGTACCATGGTGCTCACAGGAGGACCGCAGGTCATCATGCCCCTGGCAGATGCACCACAACTGGTACCACCAGGAGCATGTTTCAGGTTGTAATGGAGGCACATATGGAAATGCACACCAGACAGTGCCTGAGGCTGCAGAGGTCTGCTTTCACAGCTGTTAGTGGCAACCTCCATGAACTCACTGGTGCCTTCTGTGACTATACCGAGGTCATAGATAGATGGTGGGGTAAGATGGTTGGCCTCCTCGATAGTGGTATGTCTGTGCTACAATGTGTGGTGGGAGTGGTGGGACGGCTGTGTGGACATAGGTCAGAGACACCAGCAGCTGGTGGTCAATGTGGATGTGCCAGGATGCCCAGCTGCTCCTTTAGTGGCAGTACCGGACCCAGCACACCACAGGGGATGCTGTCCACACCACACTACAGCAGGAATCTTGCACGTGGCATTGGCCAGTCCCAGGCGGGACATGGTTCCAGTGGACATATGTCATCATCAGGGGAGAGTAGCACCTCAAGGTCTGTACCTGCATGTGCCCATGGAAACCTTGGCAGACACAGTCAGTGTGTCCGTGGCTGGAGGCAGTGAACTGCACACCATGCCAGGTATGGTCTGCGGCTGTCCAACATCAGTCATATAGGGCAACCACATGGCGGAACTGTGTGCACGCTTACCCACACACTATGCAACCACACTTAAGGTGACCCCATAGCGACACACACCACATCACCATGCCCCATCAATGAATCACACCACACACCCAAACACATGGTGACACATGTTTGGAATACCCTTGGCCTCTGGCACACCTGCCACAGACCGTGAGCATATGATTCCTGTGCCACAAACCTGTCATCCATAACATCGATGCAGGGACAGGCTAACATGTTTCACAGGTAGGTACTAGGCTATCAGCCCTAGGGCCCATACAAGCCTAGCCAAAAAATGTACCCTGGATTTCGCCACCCAAGAACTGGTTCTGATGCACACAGCGACTGTAATGGAGTGCCACAATTTACCGCAGTGTAGAATGTAGTCAGGGGTAACGTGTACTAAATACATGTCAGGTAGTGTAGCCATGCAGCTAAGATGTCTTTTACACACCCTGTGCATATGATGATACCTGTGCCACATCCCCGTCATCCATAACATCAATGCAGGGACAGGCTAACATGGTTGTGATGCACATGGTGACTGTAATGGAGTGCCGCAACATACAGCAGTGTAAAATGTAGTCAGTACCGCAGTGTAGAATGTAGCCAAGTATAATGTGCAGTGCATACATGTCAGATAGTGGAGCCATACAGCTAAGATGTCTTTCACACACCCTGTGCATATGATGATACCTGTGCCACATTCCTGTCATCCATAACATCGATGCAGGGACAGGCTAACATGGTTCTGATGCACATGATGACTGTAATGGAGTACTGCAATGTACCACAGTGTAGAATGTAGTCAGGGATAATGTGCACTGTATACATGTCAGGTAGTGTAGCCATGCAGCTCAGATGACTTTCACACACCCTGTGCATATGATGCTACCTGTGCCACATCCCTGTCATCCATAACATTGATGCAGGGACAAGCTAACATGATTCTGATGCACATGGTGACTGTAATGTAGTGCCGCAATGTACCACAGTGTAGAATGTAGTCAGGGGTAATGTGTACTGCATACATGTCAGGTAGTGTAGCCATGCAGCTAAGATGTCTTTCACACACCCTGTGCATATGATGATACCTGTGCCCCATCACTGTCATCCATAACATTGATGCAGGGACAGGCTAACATGGTTGTGATGCACACGGTGACCATAATGGAGTGCTGCAATGTACCGCAGTGTAGGATGTAGTCAGCGGTAACTTGTACTGCATACATGTCAGGTAGTGTAGCCATGCAGCTAAGATGTTTTTCACACACCCAGTGCATATGATGCTACCTGTGCCACATCCCTGTCATCCATAACATCAATGCAGGAATAGGGTAACATGGTTCTGATGCACACAGTGACTGTAATGTAGTGCCGCAATGTACAGCAGTGTAGGATGTGGTTAGGGGTAACATGTACTGCATACATGTTGGGTAGTGTAGTCATACAGCTAAGATGACTTTCACAAACCCTGTGCATATGATGCTACCTGTGCCACATCCCTGTCATTCATAACATTGATGGAGGGAAGGGCTAACATGGTTCTGATGCACACGGTGACTGTAATGCAGTGCTGCAATATACCGCAGCGTAGAATGTAGTCATGGGTAATGTGCACTGCATACATGTAAGGTAGTGTAACCATGCAGCTCAGATGTCTTTCACACACCCTGTGCATATGATGCTACCTGTGCCACATCCCTGTAATCCATAACATCGATGCAGGGAGAGGCTAACATGGTTCTGATGCACACTGAGAATGTAATGGAGTTCTGAAATGTACCACCATGCAGGATGTAGTCAGGGGTAACATGTACTGCATATATGTCAGGTAGTGTAGCCATGCAGCTAAGATAATTTTCACACACCCTGTGCATATTATGCTACCTGTGCCACATCCCTGTCATCCATAACATCATTGCAGGGACCGGCTAACATGGTTCTGA
Organism: Protopterus annectens; assembly: GCF_019279795.1. NCBI lineage: Eukaryota > Metazoa > Chordata > Ceratodontiformes > Protopteridae > Protopterus > Protopterus annectens. The sequence continues at coordinate 130,932,367 of NC_056732.1, read as the reverse complement.
TGCACACGGTGACTTTAATGGAGTCCCACAATGTACCGCAGTGTAGAATGTAGTCAGGAGTAATGTGTACTGTATACATGTCAGGGAGTGTAGCCATGCAGCGAAGAAGTTTTTCACACACCCTATGCATATGATGATACCTGTGCCACATCCCTGTCATCCATAACGTTGATGCAGGGACAGGCTAACATGATTCTGATGCACACGGTGACTGTAATAGAGTACTGCAACATACCACACTGTAGGATGTAGTCAGCGCTAACATGTACTGCATACATGTCAGGTAGGGTAGCCATGCAGCTAAGATGACTTTCACACACCCTGTGCATATGATGCTACCTGTGCCACATCCCTGTCATCCATAACATCGATGCAGGGACAAGCTAACATGATTCTGATGCACATGATGACTGTAATGGAGTGCCACAATGTACCATAGTGTAGAATGTAGTCAGGGGTAATGTGTACTGCATATATGTCAGGTAGTGTAGCCATGCAGCTAAAATGTCTTTTACACACCCTGTGCATATGATGATACCTGTGCCACATCCCTGTCATCCATAACATTGATGCAGGGACAGGTTAACATGATTGTGATGCACAAGGTGCCCATAATGGAGTGCTGCAAGATACCGCAGTGTAGGATGTAGTCAGCGGTAACCTGTACTGCACACGTGTCAGGTAGTGTATCTATGCAGCTAACATGACTTTCACACACCCTGTGCATATGATGCTACCTGTGACACATCCCTGTCATCATTAACATCGATGCAGGGACAGGCTAACATGGTTCTGATGCACACAGGGACTGTAATGGATTGCCACAATGTACCACAGTGTAGAATTTAGTCAGGGGTAATGTGTACTGTATACATGTCAGTGAGTGTAGCCATGCAGCGAAGATGTTTTTCACACACCCTGTGCATATGATGATACCTGTGCCACATCCCTGTCATCCATAACATTGATGCACAGAAAGGCTAACATGGTTCTGATGCACACGGTGACTGTAATGGGGTGCCTCAATGTACCGCAGTGTAGGATGTAGTCAGGGATAAATGGCACTTCATACATGTCAGGTAGTGGAGCCATGCAGCTAAGATGTCTTTCACATACCCTGTGCATATGATGCTACCTGTGCCACATCCCTGTCATCCATAACATTGATGCAGGGACAGGCTAACTTGGTACTGATGCACACGATGACTGTAATGGAGTGCCGCAATGTACCACATTGTAGAATGTAGTCAGGGATAATGTGTACTGCATACATGTTACATGTCGGGTAGTGTAGCCATGCATCTAAGATGTCTTTCACAAACCATGTTCATATGATGATATTTGTGCCACATCCCTGTCATCCATAACATTGATGCAGGGACAGGCTAACATGGTTCGGATGCACACGGTGACTGTAATGGAGTGCCGCAATGTACTGCAGTGTAGAATGTAGTCATGAGTAATGTGTACTACATACATGTCAGGTAGTGTAGCCATGCAGCTAAGATGTCTTTCACACACCCTGTGCATATGATGATACCTGTACCACATCCCTGTCATCCCTAACATCAATACAGGGACAGGTTAACATAGTTCTGATGCACACGGTGACTGTAATGGATTGCCGCAATGTACCGCAGTGTAGAATGTAGTCAGGGGTAATGTGTACTGCAAACATGTCAGGCAGTGTATACATGCAGCTAAGATGTCTTTCACACACCCTGTGCATATGAGGATACCTGTGCCACATCCCTGTCATCCATAACATCGATGCAGGGACAGAGTAACATGGTTCTGATGCACACGGTGACTGTAATGGAGTGCCGCAACGTACTGCAGTGTAGGATGTATTCAGGGTAATGTGTATTGCATACATTTCAGGTAGTGTAGCCATGCAGCTAAGATGACTTTCACACACCCTGTGCATATGATGCTACCTGTGCCATATCCCTGTCATCCATAGCATCGATGCAGGGACAGGCTAACATGGTTCTGATGCACACTGAGACTGTAATGGAGCACTGCAATGCACCGCCATGTAGGATGTAGTCAGGGTAACATGTACTGGATATATGTCAGGTAGTGTAGCCATGCAGCTCAGATGACTTTCACACACTCTGTGCATATGATGCTACCTGTGCCACATCCCTGTCATCCATAACATCATTGCAGGGACAGGCTAACATGGTTCTGATGTACACGGTGACTTTAATGGAGTGCCACAATGTACCGCAGTGTAGAATGTAGTCAGGGGTAATGTGTACTGTATACAGGTCAGGGAGTGTAGCCATGCAGCAAAGATGTTTTTCACACACCCTATGCATATGATGATACCTGTGCCACATCCCTGTCATCCATAACATTGATGCAGGGACAGGCTAACATGGTTCTGATGCACATGGTGACTGTAATAGAGTGCCGCAACATACCACAGTGTAGGATGTAGCCAGTGCTAATGTGTATTGCATACATGTCAGGTAGGGTAGCCATGCAGCTAAGATGACTTTCACACACCCTGTGCATATAAGGCTACCTGTGCCATATCTCTGTCATCCATAACATCAATGCAGGGACAAGCTAACATGATTCTGATGCACATGGTGACTGAAATGGAGTGCTGCAATGTACCATAGTGTAGAATGTTGCCAGGGGTAATGTGTACTGCATATATGTCAGGTAGTGTAGCCTTGCAGCTGAAATGTCTTTCACACACCCTGTGCATATGATGACATCCCTGTCATCCATAACATTGAAGCAGAGACAGGTTAATATGATTGTGATGCACAAGGTGACCATAATGGAGTGCTGCAAGATACCGCAGTGTAGGATGTAGTCAGCAGTAACTTGTACTGCACACGTCAGGTAGTGTATCTATGCAGCTAACATGACTTTCACACACCCTGTGCATATGATGCTACCTGTGACACATCCCTGTCATCATTAACATTGATGCAGGGACAGGCTAACATGGTTCTGATGCACACAGGGACTGTAATGGATTGCCACAATGTACCACAGTGTAGAATTTAGTCAGGGGTAATGTGTACTGAATACAATTCAGGTAGTGTAGCCATGGAGCTAAGAGGTCTTTCACACACCCTGTGCATATGATGATACCTGTGTCACATCCCTGTCATCCATAACATCATTGCAGGGACAGGCTAACATGGTTCTGATGTACACGGTGACTTTAATGGAGTGCCACAATGTACCACAGTGTAGAATGTAGTCAGGGGTAATGTGTACTGTATACAGGTCAGGGAGTGTAGCCATGCAGCAAAGATGTTTTTCACACACCCTACGCATATGACGATACCTGTGCCACATCCCTGTCATCCATAACATTGATGCAGGGACAGGCTAACATGGTTCTGATGCACATGGTGACTGTAATAGAGTGCCGCAACATACCACAGTGTAGGATGTAGTCAGCGCTAATGTATACTGCATACATGTCAGGTAGGGTAGCCATGCAGCTAAGATGACTTTCACACACCCTGTGCATATGAGGCTACCTGTGCCATATCCCTGTCATCCATAACATCAATGCAGGGACAAGCTAACATGATTCTGATGCACATGGTGACTGAAATGGAGTGCTGCAATGTACCATAGTGTAGAATGTTGCCAGGGGTAATGTGTACTGCATATATGTCAGGTAGTGTAGCCATGCAGCTGAAATGTCTTTCACACACCCTGTGCATATGATGATACCTGTGCCACATCCCTGTCATCCATAACATTGATGCAGAGACAGGTTAACATGATTGTGATGCACGATGCCCTGTGACACATCCCTGTCATCATTAACATTGATGCAGGGACAGGCTAACATAGTTCTGATGCACACAGGGACTGTAATGGATTGCCACAATGTACCACAGTGTAGAATTTAGTCAGGGGTAATGTGTACTGAATACAATTCAGGTAGTGTAGCCATGGAGCTAAGAGGTGTTTCACACACCCTGTGCATATGATGATACCTGTGTCACATCCCTGTCATCCATAACATCGATGCAGGGGCATATAACATGGTTCTGATGCAGACAGTGATTGTAATGGAGTGCCGCAATGTACGGCAGTGTAGCATGTAGTTAGGGGTAACGTGTACTGCATACATGTCAGGTAGTGTAGCAATGCAGCTAAGATGACTTTCACAAACCCTGTGCATATGATGCTAACTGTGCCACATCCCTGTCATCCATAACATCGATGCAGGGACAGGCTATCATGGTTCTGATGCACACGGTGACTGCAGTGGAGTGCAGCAATGTACCTCAGTGTATAATGTAGTCAGGGGTAATGTGTACTGTATGTCAGGGAGTGTAGCCAAGCAGCTAAGATGTCTTTTACAAACCCTGTGCATGTGATGATACCTGTGCCAAATCCTTGTCATCCACAACATTGATGCAGGGAAAGGCTAACATGGTTCTGATGCACATGGTGACTGTAATGGAGTGCTGCAAAGTAAAGCAGTGTAGGATGTAGTCAGGGGTAACAGGTACTGCATATATGTCAGGTAGTGTAGCCATGCAGTTAAGATCTTTCACACACTCTGTGCATATGATGCTACTTGTGCCACATCCCTGTCATCCATAACATCGATGCTGGGACAGGCTAACATGGTACTAATGCACAAGCTGACTGTAATGCAATGCCATGATGTACTGCAGTGTAGAATGTAGTAATGTTCACTGTATACATGTAAGGTAGTGTAGCCATGCAGCTCAGATGTCTTTCACACACCCTATGCATATGATCATAGCTGTGCCACATCCGTGCCATCCATAACAATGATGCAGGGACAGGCTAACATGTTTCTGATGCACGCAGTGACTGTAATGGAGAGCCGCAACATACCACAGTGTAGAATGTAGTCAGGGGTAATGTGTACTGCATCCCTGTCATCCACAACATCGATACAGGTACAGGTTAACATGGTTCTGATGCACACGGTGACTGTAATGGATTGCCGCAACATACTGCAGTGTAGAATGTATTCAAGGGTAATGTGTACTGCATCCCTGTCATCCATAACATCAATACAGGGACAGGTTAACATAGTTCTGATGCACACGGTGACTGTAATGGATTGCCGCAATGTACCGCAGTGTAGAATGTATTCAGGGGTAATGTGTACTGCATACATGTCAGGTAGTGTAGCCATGCAGCTAAGATATCTTTCACATACCCTGTGCATATGATGATACCTGTGCCACATCCCTGTCATCCATAACATCGATGCAGGGACAGGCTAACATGGTTCTGATGCACACGATGACTGTAATGGAGTGCCGTAATGTACTGCAGTGTAGGATGTAGTCAGGGGTAATGTGTACTGCATACATTTCAAGTAGTGTAGCCATGCAGCTAAAATGACTTTCACACACCCAGTGCATATGATGCTACCTGTGCCATATCCCTGTAATCCATAGCATCAATGCAGGGACAGGCTAACATGGTTCTGATGCACACTGTGACTGTAATGGAGTTCTGCAATGTACCGCCATGTAGGATGTAGTCAGGGGTAACATGTACTACATATATGTCAGATTGTGTAGCCATGGAGCTAAGATGACTTTCACACACCATGTGCATATGATGATAGCTGTGCCACATCCCTGTCATACATAACATTGATGAACGGAAAGGCTAACATGGTTCTGATGCACACAGCGACTGTAATGGAGTGCTGCAATGTACCGCAGTGTAGAATGTAGTCAGGGGTAAATGGTACTGCATACTTGTCAGGTAGTGTAGCCATGCAGCTAAGATCTTTCACACACTTTGTGCATATGATGCTACCTGTGCCACATCCCTGTCATTCATAACATCAATGCAGGGACAGGCTAACATGGTTGTGATGCACACGGTGACTGTAATGCAGTGCCGCAATTTACTACAGTGTAGAATGTAGTCATGGGTAATGTGTACTGCATACATGTCAGGTAGTGTAGCCATGCAGTTAACTTGTCTTTCACACACCCTGTGCATATGATGATACCTGTGCCACATCCTTGTCATCCATAACATCAATGCAGGGACAAGCTAATATGGTTCTGATGCACATGGTGACTGTAATGGATTGCCACAATGTACCACAGTGTAGAATGTAGTCAGGGGTAATGTGTACTGCATACATGTCAGGTAGTGTAGCCATGCAGCTAAAATGTCTTTCACACACCCTGTGCATATGATGATACCTGTGCCACATCCCTGTCTTCCATAACATTGATGCAGGGACAGGATAACATGATTGTGATACACACGGTGACCATAGAGGAGTGCTGCAATGTACCGCAGTGTAGGATGTAGTCAGCAGTAACTTGTACTGCATATGTCAGGCAGTGTAGCTATGCAGCTAGCATGACTTTCACTCACCCTGTGCATATGATGCTACCTGTGACACATCCCTGTCATTAATAACATCAATACAGGGACAAGCTAACATGGTTCTGATGCACACAGTGACTGTAATGGACTGCCGCAATGTACGGCAGTGTAGCATGTAGTTAGGGGTAACGTGTACTGCATACATGTCAGGTATTGTAGCCATGCAGCTAAGATGACTTTCACACACCCTGTCCATATGATGCTACCTGTGCCATATCCCTGTCATCCATAACATTGATGCAGGGAAAGGCTAACATGGTTCTGATGCACATGGTGACTGTAATGGAGTTCTGCAAAGTACCGCAGTGTAGGATGTAGTCAGGGGTAAAAGGTACTGCATATATGTCAGGTAGTGTAGCCATGCAGCTAAGATCTTTCACGCTCTCCGTGCATATGATGTTACCTGTGCCAAATCCCTGTTATCTATAACATTGATGCAGGGACAGGCTAACTTGGTACTAATGCACAAGGTGACTGTAATGGAGTGCAGCAACATACCGCAGTGTAGAATGTAGTCAGGGGTAATGTGTACTACATACTTGTCAGGTAGTGTAGCCATGCAGCTAAAATGTCTTTCACACACCCTGTGCATATGATGATACCTCTGCCACATCCCTGTCATCCATAACATCGATACAGGGACACACTAAAATGGTTGTGATGCACACGGTGACTTTAATGCAGTGCCATGATGTACCACAGTGTAGAATGTAGTCATTGGTAATGTGCACTGTATACATGTAAGGTAGTGTAGCCATGCAGCTCAGATGTCTTTCACACACCCTATGCATATGATGATAGCTATGCCACATCCTTGTCATCCATAACATCGATGCAGGGACAGGCTAACATGGTTCTGATACATGCACTGACTGTAATGGAGAGCTGCAACATACCGCAGTATAGAATGTAGTCAGGGGTAATGTGTACTGCATACATGTTAGGTAGTGTAGCCATGCAGCCAAGATGTCTTTCACACACCCTGTGCATATGATGATACCTGTCCCACATCCTTGTCATCCAAAACATTTATTTTATTTTTATTTTACATTTGTTGACCGGGCTAGTCTAACTGGATACATGTCCGTTTTCAGTAGAGGCCCGAGGAGTTAAGCTCCAAGTTAGGACAATAAAATTAATACAATACAGTATAATGATACATGAGCAAATATTAAAGTATTTACAGTATGCGTAAACAGGTTATCACAGTAAAATGTACAGTGCACGATACAAGTCAAAGCTCCAAGTTAGGACAATAAAATTATCAGTGCAGGGACAGGCTAGCATAGTTCTGATGCACACGTTGACTGTAATTGAGTGCCGCAATGTACCACAGTGTAGAATGTAGTCATGAGTAATGTGTACTGCATATATGTCAGGTAGTGTAGCCATGCAGCTAAGATGTCTTTCACACACCCTGTGCATATGATGATACCTGTACCACATCCCTGTCATCCATAACATCGATACAGGGACAGGTTAACATGGTTCTGATGCACACAGTGACTGTAATGGATTGCCGCAACGTACTGCAGTGTAGAATGTAGTCAGGAGTAATGTGTACTGCATACATGTCAGGTAGTGTAGCCATACAGCTAAGATATAAACCAAAAAAACCAAAACGACTACAGAAAGAAAAACAATTGAGACAAACAACTGTCTCCGCTATGTAAGACAATACGAGTGAAACATGACCCGGTCAAGTATCACATGATTTATTCCAACCACAAACAATCACAAAGACATCGGTTAAGCGCTTTCATCTGTAAATACAGACTTCATCAGAACACCATAACTGTGTATTACTGACAATTTTAAAAACTTTTTTGTGCCAAAATGAACAACTGAAAGTTCGCATTTAAAGTGACAATACAAAATATATGCACATACAACATATAAATACTATTAAAACCTCATATATAAGAATAAATAAATATATGCAAAAATGATTAAAAACTGAAAATTAAAAGCATATGTTACGTAAAAATGGTCTCAGCTAAAAAAATTATATAAGTTGTAATACTGGTTTGATAGAAATAAAATCATTAATACCAGGGAATTTTGTGGCATTGGTTACAATTTGCCAAAAAGATTCCCTTTTACATAACTGTGCTTTATGATTACCCCCTCTAGCTGATATAAATACTTGATCAATAATTGCAAATTTGAACATGTGTGTGTCACCATATTTATTTATATGCCTAAACAGGGCATTTTTTGTGTCTTTAACTTTTATTTTATATAGGTGCTCATAAATACGTCTTTTCAGTTGTCTCTCTGTTTTCCCTATATAAAATACAGCACATGTGCTACACTTAGCTAAATAGACAATGTTATTACTGTTACAATTTCCCTTTCTAAACTGTACATATGTCTTATTAATATCATCCAATTTTATTCTTACATATTCATTAATGGCAAAACATTGTTTACACTGCCCACATTTTTTAGTATGGGTATTTGTTACCTTATTATTGTAATTGTATGCATTTAATAAAGTCTTAATATTCATACTCATTTTAAACACAAAATTAGGGTCCCTACCAATGACATTTAATAGTTCATCATCCGTTACCAATATATTCCAATGCATCTTTATAATGTTCTTAATATCAGATATGAATGGGGAATATGTAAGAACACAAACTCTGTTATATTCTTTTTGTACATTATTTATAGTGCTTGATATATTAAAATTCTCTTTACCAAGAATAGGTGAAATTTTTTTACCCCATTCATTAATAACATAAGCTGATATGTCATCTAATATGGCTAGAGGATACCCTCTGTTAATAAACATAGTACGAATATTATTTATTTCATCTTTCATTTTATTATAATCAGAGGTCATTCTAGCCACACGTATGCATTGGCCCTTATATATGTTCTTAAGAATATGTTTAGGATGGTTACTAGCATAGTCAAGGTAGCCATTCGAAAATGTTTTCTTTCTGAATATTTCTGATGACTGAAAACCGGAATTCGTATGGCTTACATAGGTATCCAAGTATGATATACCATCATGACTAAAATTGTATGTAAACTTCAGAAAATAACTAGTAGTATTTATATATTCAAAAAATTCCATAAGTATATCAGTAGGCCCATCCCATAATAAAAACATATCATCTAAAAATCTTGTATAATATATGATATGTTTAAAATAGTCACTACTGAATAAATATTGATTCTCCCATTCCAGCATTACTAAATTAGCGAATATGGGGGCACATGATGCACCCATAGCCACTCCTTGAGTTTGCTTGTAATACTCACCTTTGAAATAAATATAATTGTGTTCTAACACAAGACTCATCATGTCTACAATTAAATTAATACGGTCCCAGCTTAAACGGGAATATTTCCTCAAACTATCACAAAAAAATTCAAAACCTTGTTCTCTGGGGATGCACGAGAATAAATCGATCACATCAGTAGTGACAAATATCAAATTATTTTTCCATTTATTACTAGTTAACTTGGATAAAAACATCCATGAGTCCTTTACTATATGAGAAATTTATTGATAAATGTATTTTACCCATTCATCAATAACTACACCTATGTTAAAAGTCTTAGCTTTACTACCAGAAATAATAGGTCTGAAAGGTGGGTTATTGATATTTCTATGTACTTTAGGGATACATACTATTGTCGCCAGTGTAGGATTATCATTTTTTCAAAAAATTATATGTATCAACTGTTATCCTATTATCAACTAAATATTCATCTAAAGCTAAATCAATTTTATGGTAACCTATATTTATTTCATTCCGGGAGACAACTTCATAATTCCCAGATTCAATTAATATCGTCTGAACTTTATTAATATAATCAATTGTATTATATAATACGACATCAGCGCCTTTATCTGCCTTCATTACTCGAATATCATTATTCCTCATCAACTCGGCCAGGCATTTCCTCTCTACATCCTCCAAGTTGTCAACAAATTTCCTTCCTTTAATAATTCTATTATATTCATAAATATCAGCACAGGTGGATTCTTCAAAAATTTGCACATTTTTATGTGTAGGGGGAATAAATGTACTTTTTTTCTTCATTTAATTCGGCAGCAACCTATAGCTGCTATTATTTTTATATAGAAATGCTAAATTAAGTCTACGACAAAACAATTTGATATGAATAATAGTATCTACCAAATTAAATTTAGCTGTGGGTATATATTTCATACCCTTTTGAAACAAAGAAAAGAATTCATCACTAATTTGTATAGAAGTATAATTAAATATTTTCAAATCATTCCGCATAAAAAGAACTTGTCTATCTTCGTTCATAAATACATTAATATTGCAATCTGAATCATTGTTACTATTTACATCATTTTTTTCAAGTGGTAAGGTGGCTATTTCATTACATAATAGTATTTCCTTTGGTACACTACAATTAGAATCTTTCATCTCCAATGTTGATTTGTTTTCTGGTACATCTTTTTCTGTTGTGGGGTGAAGTATCATCCCCCTTGAAAATTTGTACCAGTCTGTCTGTAATCAACATTGGGTTCTTTAAAATCCATTTTATGAATAGTCTCATAATCTTTTTTCCAAATATATGCTCTATTCTCCTCATATTGCTCAACATCATGTTGCATCTTCCTATATTTTCTATCAAATATCTTTTCAGCCTTACTATCAGCTAATATATACTGCTTATTATATAAGTCTTTCCACTGAGGAAACAATAAATCAGTAACAATAATGTTATTCAATTTATCAATTTCATTAATCAACAGACTCAATTTCTCATCATTTTTCTTTATAATTAATTTCATATAGCTGAGACCAAAAACTATTAAATAAATTATTAAATTCAGTTTTAGTATCATGATTCAATGTTACACCCATAGGCATTTTAAAAAATCTTAGTCCCATAGGGACAATGCCTAATATGATGCATTTATTCAGACAGGCATTATCAACTTTTATACTTTTAACAGTGAACAACATTTTACCTAAACTGTAAATCATCTCTTTTAAAGTGCCTTTGTTATTAAATGCGTTCATATTATATACTTCTGAATCAATACCCTTAGAAGCAACAGTAAAATCAAAATCATTAGTTAAAAAATTATCCAATTTGTTAAAATTTTTACGTAACATATGTTTTTAATTTTCAGTTTTTAATCATTTATGCATATATTTATTTATTCTTATATATGAGGTTTTAATAGTATTTATATGTTGTACGTGCATATATTATGTATTGTCACTTTAAATGCGAACTTTCAGTTGTTCATTTTGGTGCCAAAAAGTTTTTAAAATTGTCAGTAATACACAGTTATGGTGTTCTGATGAAGTCTGTATTTACAGATGAAAGCGCTTAACCGATGTCTTTGTGATTGTTTGTGGTTGGAATAAATCGTGTGATACTTGACCGGGTCCTGTTTCACTCGTATTGTCTTACATAGCGGAGACAGTTGTTTGTCTCAATTGTTTTTCTTTCATACAGCTAAGATGCCTTTCACACACCCTGTGGATATGATGCTATCTGAGCCACATCCCTGTCATTCATAACATCGATGCAGGGACAGGCTAACATGGTTCTGATGCACACGGTGACTGTAATGGAGTGCCTCAATGTACCGCAGTGTAGAATGTAGTTAGGGGTAATGTGTACTGCATACATGTCAGGTAGTGTAGCCATGCAGCTAAGATGTACCGCATCTGTGCATATGATGATACCTGTACCACATCCCTGTCATCCATAACATCGATGCAGGGACAGGCTAACATGGTTCTGATGCACACGGTGACTGTAATGGAGTGCCGTAACATACTGCAGTGTAGGATGTAGTCAGGGGTAATGTGTACTGCATACATTTCAAGTAGTGTAGCCATGCAGCTAAGATGACTTTCACACACACAGGTAGCATCATATGCAAAGGGTGTGTGAAAGTCATCTTAGCCATGCAGCTAAGATGACTTTCACACACCCTGTGCATATGATGCTACCTGTGCCATATCCCTGTCATCCATAGCATCAATGCAGGGACAAGCTAACATGGTTCTGATGCACACTGTGACTGTAATGGAGTTCTGCAATGTACCGACATGTAGGATGTAGTCAGGGGTAACATGTACTGCATATATGTCAGGTTGTGTAGCCATGGAGCTAAGATGACTTTCACACACCATGTGCATATGATGATAGCTGTGCCACATCCCTGTCATCCATAACATTGATGCACAGAAAGGCTAACATGGTTCTGATGCACACAGTGATGGTAATGGGGTGCCGCAATGTACCGCAGTGTAGGATGTAGTCAGGGGTAAATGATACTGCATACATGTCAGGTAGTGTAGCCATGCAGCTAAGATCTTTCACACACCCTATGCATATGATGATACCTGTGCCACATCCCTGTCATCCATAACATCGATGCAGGGACAGTCTAACAAGGTTCTGATACACACGGTGACTGTAATACAGTGCCACAATGTACCGCAGTGTAGAATGTAGTCAGGGGTAATGTGTACTGCATACATGTCAGATAGTGTAGCCATGCAGCTGAGATGTGTTTCACACAGCTTGTGCATATGATGATATTTATGCCACATCCCTGTCATCCATAACAATGATGCAGGGACAGGCTAACATGGTTCTGATGCACACGGTGACTGTAATGGTGTGCCACAATGTACCGCAGTGTAGAATGTAGTCAGGGGTAATGTGCACTGCATATATGTCAGGTAGTGTAGCCATGCAGCTAAGTTGTCTTTCGCACACCCTGTGCATATGGTGATACCTCTGCCACATCCCCGTCATCCATAACATCAATGCAGGGACAGGCTAACATGGTTGTGATGCACTCGATGACTGTAATGGAGTGCCGCAATGTACCACAGTGTAGAATGTAGTCAGCGGCAATGTGTACTGTATACATTTCAGGTAGTGTAGCCATACAGCTAAGATGTCTTTCACACACCCTGTGCATATTGTGATATCTGTGCCACATCCCTGTCATCCATACCATCAATGCAGGGACAAGCTAACATGTTTCTGATGCATACGGTGACTGTAATGGAGTGCCACAACATACCGCAGTGCATGATATAGTCAGGGGTAATGTGTACTGCATATATGTCAGGTAGTGTGGCCATGCATCTAAGTTGACTTTCACACACTCTGTGCATATGATGATACCTGTGCCACATATCTGCCATCCATAACATCATTGCAGGGACAGGCTAACATGGTTCTGATGCACACGGTGACTGTTATAGAGTGCCGCAATGTACTGCACTGTAAAATATAGTCAGGGGTAATGTGTACTGCACACATGTCAGGTAGTGTACCCATGCAGCTATGATGCATCTCAGCTGTTGGTAACATCAAGTGTTATCCCCATGCTGTCATCTGTTTGTGCTGCAGACATTCATGTGTCAGCAGGAGGATGGTCTGCAGTCATATTCCACAAGGGTATGTCAGTGTGGTGACACCATGGCAGTGACATATGTGGTGTACAGTTGCACACATACCGCAGGTTTGTATAACACTTACTGGCCTTGCAAAATTGACTGTTGGCCTGCTGGTACAGGTATAATCTGCACCCTTATGTCAACCCATCCACATACACATACATCCTTACTTGGCAACACTGTGTCTATACCCCAACCCAGGTATGTAGTGCTACTGAACTGTATGGCTGTCATTGCACACATGACACCATTTGAAGGGTGAGGTGTGTACCAGGTCATGTGCAACATGCAGACCATCCACAGACATGTACAATATTGTAATGGGGATGTAATGTTTGTATATGGAGACTACATAGTGTGTCATACCATCTTATACACATTGACTGACACATAACAGGTAGACACACATCTTAGAGACCTCATTGTATAGTTGCTACTAACTAGTCCATGTGTCCAATGTGTTACAGGTAGGTTGCACACAGCACATTTGTAACTGGGCTGTATCCTGTTATCTGTTACCTGTATGGGTGATGGTGACATTGGCCACCTGAGAGTGGTACGTGGGCCATATACCAGGTGAACTATGGTGTAAAGACAGTGTACACAGCACCCACATCCCCCACTGGTTATTATACACACTAGAACCTATCTTGATACTGTGACATACCCACTATCACACATTGGCCATGACGCAAAAACAACTCATTGCATATCACAACAGTGGTACCACAGGGATATGCATGTGATGCACATGCCACAGGCATAGTAGGGTATTGCATTGCATTGCCACACGTATGGGTGACTACAACAATATCCGTACTACTGTGTGGCAATGTGTATTGTAATAGGAGTATGTGAACTCGGAATGGTGTACCCTACAGATATGCACACATGCACGCATGTGGCAGACCTCAACTGGATTCCCATGCCTACAATCCCATTGGTACAACACTGTTGTTCTGGTACTGCAAGGCTCATGTAGCTTTTGGGAGAGGAGTGTAACAGGCTACGTGTTACGTTAATGGGGTTGGGAGACACCACACAATATACAAGTTGTACAAATAGGCATTCCCCCCAGCCAAACATGTCTGCCCTGCAATACAATACCAAATGTTGGAGATCCCATAACCAGGGCCATTGACAACATGGGCATATGATGTTACCTGTACTACATCCCACCTGTGTGATGTCAGGCTAGTATTGGTAACATATCATTCAGTACAGTCTGGCTCCCATGGGTAATGTATTATGTGGAAACCATCAACATTACCATGCTTCAGTTACATAGACACAAATATGCATGCATATATATATATATATATATATATATATATATATATATATATATATATATATGTACATATACATGTGACTACACATACACACACAGTTATATGTACAGTGAGATAAATAAGTGGTAGGTGCACACAATATGGAACAGCCACTCTGCCTATAGTTAACCCCTGAATGACTGGACACTGTATGTGCCACTCATACAAATGACAGTCGTCGCCTGTAACATACACCCACAGAGAGGTCATAGGTAAAACACCCACAAGTTTGCAGACATGGAAATCTTTAATCGTGTACTATTACAGTTCTACATGCCATGCTATATAGCTGTTCAGACACTGAGAGCTATAGCAATGGAGTGATACTACAGTGGACCAGTTACAGTCATACAGTAGTCTGGAAAGGTTCACAGCTATTGCTGGCCAGGCCAAGCCATTCACATTGTACAATAGGAAAGACACACTGGGCCACAGGATACCTAATAATCAACAGTATGTACTCCAGGTGTGTAGTTCAGTAGCCTCTATCTACACACTGTACAAACACAGTAGGTGGTATAGATATCATATGAACACATGAGTTGTAACTGCTACATAACATGGCATAACTGACACCATTAAGAGCACACCAACACACAGAACAGTTTGTATGGCAGGGGGCAGTAGTCCTGCATTACCCAGATCCATGTCAGTAATGTGTATATAGGTAAAGTGTATGGTACTGTACATCCAGATACCTTAAGGCAGCTCAGCCATGATACCCCCACATTTTGTAGCAGTCTAGGAAAATTCTGGTGCTGTCCTCCTGGACTCAATAATACAGGGCCATATACCACTGTTACCTACACTGGGCTCTGCAGTGCATGAGGGCACACATGTATTGTGTAGGTGGTGCCCACACATATATGGCCCCAGCCCCACCATATGTGTGGGGGTTACAACGGTAGTGAAGTGATGGCAGACATGGCAGTGTGTTATACTCCCAACCCACTATAGATCAACCACCGACATCATGACATAAGTGGTATGTAGGTGATGGACAGAGGCTGCAATGCAGGCACATATGTGGACAATTGTTGCCATACACTATGCAAGGTGCAGGTCTTACAGAATAGTCTGTAACATACCCTTAGTCAGGGAATTGATGGTAGAGATGGTCATGGATGTAGCCATGTACCGATAACATGCAACACACACACTGCCAGTGTATAATCTGATGCAAGACCTGTGTGGTGGACAGACAAGACATGATAGGCACAGCTCTGGCCAGCATGATTGTAGGTCCACAGATGTGTGTTATGCAGATGGATGGCATTCCATGGCAAACTAGTATGTACTCCCACACTCTGTAATAACAGTACTGTACAAAGCATAACACAACTCTACTCACAGTCTGTCTGCACTCCCTGATCCTCCTACAAATATGTGGCTGCCCTGAGTGTGCCGGTTCTCCTGTAAGGGATATTTCTACATGCTGTCATTAACACTGCTGCCCACACACATGACAGGTTCCCATCACACAGGAGATGTAATGGGACCATGCACACATGATGTGGGAATCTATAGTGGGTGGTTGCCATGACAGTGTTAATTGGGTGTAGTACACATGTGTATTTGTATATATGGCTATTTGAATAGGTATATGTACATATATTCCCACCATATGTCCTGGACATGAAGTGTAGGCCAACCCCAGCCCTTATGTTCCCAATGTCATAGTTGCAGATGATGTCAGGTATGTATAGCAGGTATACTAGTAGACTATTGCTACTGTCATTGGGATTGTCTTCACAGACATGGTGTGTGTGGGAGGTCACATCTGCTCATAACATGTGTGCCATTGGTTACTGAACTACATCCGAAGAACATCAGTGTACAGTACCGCTGCTAGCACGTAATGCCACTGTAGACTGCAGCAAAGATATTGACCAATATATGTGGAGGGTCAGACACAGTTTGTACAGTCCAGAGGTATACACATAAGCCCTTAGTGCTACACATGTGTACCATGCCTGACAATATGAATGTGGGTGGCCATGTAGATGAGTATAACACATTACGACCAGTATATGATGTTCATCATGGGTCATGCATTCACACACCCCTGCCTGGCCTGTAACAGTATGACCACTGGTACAGGGGTGCCATGGCCACATACTACACAATAGGTATTGACATACATCTGCACTGCATCCCACTGCCCTGTCTGACATACATGACTGTTAGGAGAGGTCCGACAGTGGGACATCTGGCTAGTATCAGCACATGGCATCCCACTGGGTAGGTACACTCAACTGCTAGGCATGTCACAATGCACTGTGCAGGCTGCAGACAGACTGACTCAGCACCAGCCTACATCCCCAAGAGGGAATGCACATATACCTGCATATAAAGCAGGTTTAACAGGCATGTCACAGCACAGGGTAAGATACACCTGTGTGACAGTGCATATCCACAACGAATGTGAACACAGCCCTGCCACATATGGTTAGCTAGCATGGTATTACAGTATCTGGACTATGTGTTTGACACCATCTTCATATGTGCCATTCACAGACTGACCCTACATATACTGGCCTGCTACACAGTTTGGTCTGGTGGCTGACTATGGTGTGTGACACGTGTGTTTATGGCCCTACAAACATGTACGCCACTACAGTACCATACAGTGGGGCAGCATGTAACATCTGATAGTAGGGGAACTAGAACAATGTCATCTACCACAGTCTGTACACAGGCTAAGGTACATATCAACACTACACACACTGCCAACATTCACTATAGGTACACAGACCTCAGTACTGTATGAACATCCACAGAATGTGCAGGTAATTTCATGTAATGTAACCCCTACTGTACATAACATGTATAGCAGTCAGATATATCAGTGGCTTGTTCTCAGATATGATGCCACAAAGAATGGTGTACAGCACATATGCACCACTTCATGCACAACATATGTACAAAGGTTGACAGAGGTGTGGCTGGGAGCATATGCACAGGGCCAATGTTGACATGTTGCTGTGATAACTTTGTACATTTACTGTTGTTACAGGGTTGTTGCAATACATGTCCTTTGAGGCATATGACGTCTGTGACTACCACAGCTTTATCCATCTACTGACTGCAGTCATCACACTACCTTCAGTAGTCAACAGCTAGATGATCCATGGGTGACACATGCAACCACGGACACAACACTGCCCATTCTGCAGATGACCCTGCAGATGGAGATTCCCTATAAACATGGAACTGACATTGCAGGTATTGAGACATGTACAACAGCCATATCCACACTAACACTGTTAAAGCAACATTACTCCAAATGCAGTATAGCAGCACTTACAGTCTGTAGTCAGGTCAGGCACATCCACCTCCTGTTTGTTGCACTGTTTCCACAGTGTATGTCATTAGAGGTACACTGCAATTCATCTGAGATGCTGTTTGACACACAACAGATCTAGTACCTGCTCACAGTGTGTGTGAAAAGGGCCAACACCACCATGATGTTCCTAGGTATTGGAGTGTGTTTCCATACAATTGGCTATGGGAATGTTACCACAGCTGTTTCACATGCAATTAGCTAGGGGAGGGCTGCGATTCGTGCAGAGGCCATCAGCTGATCATGAGCATTACTTACATTACACAGGCTGCTGGCTAAGCAAAGCAGGTGTAGGTCTCCAGGTCCACCTGAGAGGGGTTGGGGGATGTAGACAGAGGCAAATACATGTCAGGGAGGGGTGGGAGGTTAAAACTGAAGCATGTTTGTGTCACACACCTAGCAGCACAGGGTATTAAACCCCTGACAACTATGTAGTGCTAGCACAGTTCGCTGCATTTATTGGATGCCCCGCATAGGTTACCTGTTGTGGAGCACTCAGAACATATATGTGATGGTGAGTGACATCTGCAATAGGGATACAGTAGCTGTACGGTAGGTAGCATACACGTACCTGTCAGCATGAACAGGTGCCAGCGTCAACACAGCAACACTCTCACAAGGACACACACACATTGACACATGTGGCAAGGCCAGGTGTACAACCCATCAGTTGTGGGATTGCCACATCACATCACTATGCAGGTATCCCATGCACCACACAGGTCATATGGGGGCTGTATGGGCGAAGGGTATGAGAAGGTGTCTGACATCAGACAGCATACTGCAGTATGCTCATGGGGGTTGTAGGGAGTGTGGATGTGAACATCTGCAGCATGCAATGCATACACACAGTTGCACAGGGTGCCAGTACTGACATGCATGGGTGCATGTCTGCACAGGTGTGTGGTGTTTGACTGCACCAGATGGCTGTCCAAGGCTAGGCGATGGGTGTACCTTGGCATCAGGCCACATGACGATGGTCTGCATTGTGACTCAGAGATGCCGTGTCTGCATTTGCCCACACAGGCAGGTATTGCATCCTCCATCCGGTCATCTGGGTGACTACTGTGTGTGGGCAATGCTGTGCATCACTTGCCATGTCTGTGTTCCTTTGTCCATGACATGGATGGTGTCTGGGATGTGCACACCTCCCACATGCATGTACAGTAACATGTGGAACTGTACCTGGGGTGTCCGTCCCATGTTGTGAACACAGATTATCATCAGATGTGCCACTCCTGCCCACCTGTGGCAGGAGCTAGTAATGGCCAGCAGCTTTACTCTGCACCTACATGGTGTGCATGCTATCAGCGTTCTTGGTGTCAGTGGCATCTGTCCATATGGGCATGTTGTCAGGCATGGTATGTCCATTGTGAGTCACATGTGATTGGGGAACATGGTGGAGGTGCACTGTCTGCAAGTATGTGCATATTGGACAGATGGACTGGGTGTCATGCCCTCTGTGGCCCACTGCTGTCACTCCATAGTTACTATCAGTGGCCAATATGCAGTGTACTTCCCACATATTGGCTGTTACTTAGGCATGTGTGTGTGTATGACACATGGGGTGAGAGTGTGATCTGGGTAATACTGGGGTTGCTAACTGTTATTGCCTGGCCTTGATGTCACATGTCTGGGTATGGCTGTGCACCCCAGGCTCTCAGCCATATCACATGTGTTATCCCTGTACAGTGGACATTGTGATATATAGTATGGCCACCATATTAGAAATATGCAAAACCCACTCCACATTGGCCATACAGTCACAACCACCACTACTCAGGATACCGATTACAAACACACACACACACACACACACACACACACACACACACACACACACACACACACACACATACACACATACATCTGTCATGTTTGGGAGTAGAACCCCTACCTAACTAGTGTATTACACTACAGCACTACGCAGTTATAGTATGTGCCACAGATATTAATGGAGTAGTCATTGCCCAAAAGTGTATTTCACAATGACTGACATCAGCAGGATTGCCAAAGTAGGGCATTTTAAATGACTGCGAGAGACTAGCCTAAAATGCATTGCTCCCTACACAGACAGTGACACACACAATACATCCGGAACTGCCATGTGTGGGGATGGAACTCAACCACTCTCCTAATTCACAATGCAGCAGTATGCAGTTACAGGACATGCTATGGTGATTACTGGTCAACAACCTCCTCAGAGGTATATTTCTAGGTGCGTGACTTCGGCAGCCTTGCCAAAGTTGGGTATGTGAAATGTAAGGGGTGTGAGTACCTTAAAAGCATTGCTCTCTACACAGTCAGACATACACACACAGTCAGCAGGTCGGAGGCTAGAACTCCCAACTAACTCCTTATTCACACTATGGCCTTATGATGTTACGGGACGTGCTACAGAGATTACCTGGCTATGCTTGTCCCAGAGGTGTATTTCAAGGTGCGTGACTTCGGCAGCCTTGCCAAAGGTGGGTATTTGACTTATAAGGGGTGTGAGTAACCTAAAAAGAATTGCTCTATACATAGTCAGACATGCACACAAACACAGACACACTCCCACACACACAGTTGCCAGGTTTGGGGTTTGAACTCCTACCTAACTAGTTTATCACACTACAGCAATACACAGTTATGGGATGCGCTAGAGAGTTTACAGGGCTACAGCCTTCCCAGGGGTGTATTTCTAGGTGGGTGACATCAGCAGCCTTGCCAAAGTTGGGTATGTGAAATGTAAGGGGTGTGAGTACCCTAAAAGCATTGCTCTCTACACAGTCAGACAAGCACACACAGTCAGCAGGTCGGAGGGTAGAACTCCCCACTAACTCCTTAATCACACTATGGCCATACAATACTATGGAACGTGCTACAAAGATTACTGGGCTACAATTGTCCCAGAGGTGTATTTCAAGTTTCGTGACATCAGCAGTCTTGCCAAAGGTGGGTATTTGACTTGTAAGGGGTGTGAGTAGCCTAAAAAGCATTGCTCAAGACACAGTCAATGTCAGACAGACACGCACATGCAGACTCACACACGCACAGTTGCCACATCTGGGATTTGACCTCCTACCTAACTACATTATCACACAACAGCAGTATGCAGTTACAGCATGTGCTACAGAGATTACTGGGCTACAGCCTTCCCAGGGGTGTATTTCTAGGTGGGTGACATCAGCAACCTTGCCAAAGTTGGGTATGTGAAATGTAAGGGGTGTGAGTAGCCTAAAAGGCATTGTTCTCTACACAGTCAGTGAGAGACAGACACACACACACACACACACACACACACACACACACACACACACACACACACACACACACACAGACAGTGACACACACTCACAGTTGCCATGTCTGAGGTTAGACCTCCTACCTAACTAGTCTATCACACTATGGCAGTACACAGTTATGGGACACACCACAGACATTACTTGCCTACAACTCTCCCAAAGGTGTATTTCACATTGGATAACCTCAGCAGGCTTGTCAGGATACTGCTATGGGGTGGCCAGTGTGTGCATGGCCCATACACCATTCATGTAGGGGTGACACACCACAAGCGGACACACACGGCGTCATATGTTACAGGTGCATGTATAGGGCAACTAGCTGACTACGTCCTTGTACAGCCATGTTGCACAGCTGTCACGTGGACCACATAGTCTGTGGTGCTGACAGGTACTGGTCACTAGTAACTGCAGTGTGTGACATCTGCACCTGATGTGTTTGGGGCCCTTTGGCTGTGTGCTGGGAGGGACAGGTGTGGATGGTTCTTTGTCATGGTCACCCTCTTCCACACATCTATATCCATCTACCTTTGGCTTATTATGGTGTGTTGTCCTTACATATATGTCTGTATTCTTATCCAACTGTGTGTGCAATGCATGAGTGGTGCATACTGACATGTGTCTGCAGTAACAATTGCAACTGCTGAATGTGTCTGGTCCACTGGTGTTTGCATACATGGCCTTCATGTGTTTGTGTGTGAGCATGCCCAGTATGACCTTTCAGTATGTTGATGACTGACATTACCTTCATTTCTCTAAGTGTGTGAGCATGTCCAGAAAGGCCATATGTTTTGCATGTGTGGAGCATGTCCGGTGGTTTGTACTGCACAGCTGACCTTTGTGTTGTACACCAACAGGTAGCATGCTGTGTCTGCAGGGTATCCATTGATCATTTGGCATTGACTGTTGCAACATGTCTGCATAGTGGGGGGGGCACACCTGACTATTTCCATGTTCCTACACAGGATTGGGGAGTGCACCTGACTGTTACTATATTTCTATGTGGGGTGGGGGGGCACACCTGACAGTTGTACACATTTGCTAGGACTGTACTGGTATGTACTGTAGTCCATTTCAGTCAGTAGTCTTACCTATCATGCTGGCTAAGCCATACTGGTGTAACTTTGTATCTTTTGATTGCATACACATTAGTTTCTGACTTCCTAGCCATCACAACTGACATCCCACTACTTGGCCTGCTGTAGTCTGTCTGTGTAGGCCTGGGTGGGGTTTACCCATACCCCTCATTCAGAGGCCATAGTATTGCATTTGTTTGTGTTTGTCTACACCTGTCCTGCTGGTTGTGACTGTTGTTGGGTATGTGACTCCCCCTCCTGACTGGCATGTGTGAGTCCTTATCTTGTGGGTGTCCCAGTATTGAGGGTGGTGCTACAGGGCTGCTTATGTCGGATACACATAGTAAACTGCCTACGCATGGTAAGGCACCGGTAGTGTAATGTTTGGCATACCTTTTACTGTATGTGAGAGTCAGAGAGAAGTGCTATTCCCTGGGTCTCTCCCATGTCAGTGTATGTGTTATGCATTGCCTCTTCGCCAGGGCCAGGGCATACTGGGCATGCCTCTTTCTGCCTACTGGGGCAGGCTCAGGTTGTTCCTCCTCCGAGTCTCTCTGTACCTGTGCAGGCCTTGGCATTGGTGGGGGATATGCGGCCCTGCCCCTTGCTCCTTCTGCTGCAGCTGTTTCTGCAAGATCATATTGTCTAGCATGGCACATACAAGGACAATTTGGGTGCGTGTAGTTGGTGAGTGCTGCAAGGCTCCACTGGATGTGTCCAGGCACCATAACTGTGACATGAGCATCCCAAACATATGCGCTATTATGATTCTTGTTTGTGCGTGTGCCTCATTATGGAGTTCTTGTTCGGGTGTTTGTGCGTTTCTGAAGGGTGTTGTCAGCCACGGCTCCAGTGCGTATCCAGCATCCCCCACTAGGTGACCGTGTGGGATGTCCCCATTGGCAAATTTCTGGTACAGCTGCGTCAGATGCCAGATGTGGGAATCGTGATAACTTCCAGGGCAGCCAGCACAAACATTCAGTATTATGCCCTGGGCATCGCACACAACCTGGCAGTTGATGGAGTGGAAGCCCTTGCGGTTGATGTAGACCCTACCCTGCTCACTGGGTGGTGCTGTGATGTATATGTGTGTGCAGTCTATTGCACCCACTACCTCAGGGCATTCTGTATTTGCTGGAAGAGACGCATACTGCTGGTCAACACCTCACAGGTGAGGGGGATATATACGTGCTCACCGACATGTGCTGCCATGGCATCCAGGAACTGGTGGAGTAACCTGGATGCTGATGCCTGTGAGACCCCCATCATATCCCCAATTGACCTTTGGAAGGTACCTGTAGCTAGTATTCTTAGGTCTGCACATACCTTCATTTCCACTGGGATGGGTTCCCCTCTGTTAGTTCTGTGTGTCAGGCATGGCCGGCACAGCTCAACAATCTGCTGTAGGAGGTCCCTGTCTACCCTACAACACTTCACTATCTCCAGCTCATTTAGCTCTTGGTAGGTTACCCTGGGTCTGTACACTCTTCTCCATCTCCTCACTGTTGGTTGGTCGGCAGCAGTCCCATCCTCACCACCCTCAGCCTCTTCCACAAGTTGTATGATAGCTATTGCAGCCCCTAACATTTTGCTGATGTGAGTGTTAAAATTTCCCCGCTTGTTTACACTGGTGGTGTAGGGTGTGGGAAAAAACAGAGGGGTAGGTGTTTGCATAGTTTATAGTGGCATTCTGGGCTGGGCTGGTCTGCTGCCTGCATAATTGGCTGGTTCCGATACGTTTCACCAGATGCAAACCTACTACCCCATGATTAACTTCCTACTGCTACTTTCCCTTCCCATTGCCCTTCTGATTCATCCCAGGGGCGCACCACACAAGCGGTGTACTGCAATGTGCACAATGCTGCTATTTCTTGGATTTACTTCCTTTATCTTCCTGTAGATCTTGTTGAGTGGCACGTACACCTGCTTACACATTGTCATACATGCTGGGCAGGTTTAGACACACACCCTGGCTTTGCTGTGCTAAGCTGGGTGCAACCCCAAGCCACAGGGCTCCAGTCCGCTGACAGTATGCCTGACACTCCTACACATGATGTCACCTACCTCCTAGTCTTGCACTCAGCTATTCATACTTTTACACTGTTGGGACCTGCCCCACATGCTGGGGAAAACAGGGATTCACTATCCTTCCCCTCATTTGCATAGAATTACCTGCTAATGCATAGTTACATGTGTCATACTGTGCCTCCCCCCTTAGCAACCACTACTCAATGGCCCAGTTGTCTTTTTCCTGCCATTGACTTGCATGGCGGAATACTGATTTTAGTTAGACTGCTTTTTATAGGTTTATGTTCTTATTTCCCCACCATTCCCATTTGCGAGCCGCTGCCCTATGCTTCAACGGCCGTGATCGGTGGACATATAATAGTTGTATTTTGTACATTTTGCATTGTTTGCAATGCCAATGGCCTTCTACTTGGCTATTGGCATGCTTCCTCAATGATATACAGCCTTTATTTGGGGATGTCATAGCTCCGTTTTGGAGTATGCAGTACCGTACTTGGTTACTAACCGAGCACATTTCTGCATATTACACTAGTCCTGCACGCCCTGATTCCTGCTTCCTGGATGGCAGATTTACCTCATTTGCATGGTTTTCACCTGCAAATGGGGTAATTTGCATACAGGGGCTGGGAATGTGCAGCACTAGTGCTAGAGCGCTCGCACACGTCAAACGAGCAGGTACGTGGATAGCTCGGCCGCCATATTGGCCAAATTTCCTCTTACACTAATCGTGCACGCTGTGCAAGCTTTTGAGAATCCGGGCGTCTACCTTCACCAAGGATGATGCCAGAGTATGAGCAAAATTTGATTGAGTTTAACAACTGGCTTAGTTTTTGGTGTCTTTTCAGGAAGATTCAGTATTTGTCAGGATGAGAGGACATGGTTAACACACCACATTGCGTTGCAAAAGATGGTCGGTACCTGTCCCAATAGGCTTCCAAATATTGGCTAAAACTTGAACAAATAAAACCAAAAGAGACCTAAAGGTATTACTACTCAATGCTAGAAGCCTAAACAAAAAACTCCACCCTGGAAGCTCTCCTCACTCTAGAGAATATAGATATCGGTGCCATTACCGAGATATGGCTTAAATCAGCACAGAGTTCCCTGGTAGTCAAGGCTGCAGTGCTTTCACATCAGTAGACCATTAGCTCCACAGATAGGGACAAAAGGCGGAGAAGTCTTGATCTACATTGCAACCAGTATACCTCTAGGTTGGTTAACAGAAAGATGCCCTGGAGTTTATCTACATGCAAATCACCATAGACAAAGTCCCATACCATATCCTAGCAAACTATAGGTCACCCTCTATGTTCAAAGAATCCCATAACTCATACCTAGGTGTACAGGAGACACTTACCATTAAACCAAATACCATCTCCATTGGGCACTTTAACTACCGCTCTATAGACTGGGAAATGCCTCATATTTGCAGGCTCAAAGATTCCTGGATGTTATTAACACAGATACCAACCACCAGAGGTTCAGACATATTAGACTTGGTAGTTATCAGTCTGGGAGTGTGCTGCACCCCCCCCCACCAATGTCAACTTCTCACTGGTGAGGTTGGACCACAGAGCTGTTGTCTTCGAATTAAAGATAAACTCTGCAGCCCCAGCAAACCCTGCAGCAGATGGGAATAATTATAAAGCAAGTTATATCCCATTAAGTAACAGATTGTCAAAATTCAATGCCCCTCCTAACCCTGATTTCATAGCAACCTATGAGGAATTGTTTACAGTGACCCTATACAACCATGTAAATGTCTGTGCAGAGGTTGCTATACCTAAACTCTAAAAATGAACCACACTAGTAGAATCCTAACCTTAAGGGGTATATAGCAAAATGAAAAAAGTCATGGCAAAAATCAGGAAGAGCAACTCCCATAATGACAAAAGCTCTCTATTTAAACTAAACAGGAAACTTAGAGGACTAATTAAGTCCACCAAGGCCAATTATGAGGTCAAGATAACCTCACAGGCCAAAGACAACCACAGTGTCTTCTACAGCTATGTCTGTAATGTCACAGGTGGCACACAGCAGTGTGCCAAACAGGTGGTCAATGGTAACCCCTTCACTGAGCAAAGCAACATAGTGAATCTGCTGACTGACAAATTCAGCTCAAACTTCACCCTAGCCTCACCCCCTGCGTCCCCCATAAAATATCTAGTAGCATAACCCCTCCACCTATTAGCAGGGAGCAAGTCCTGTCAGTGCTCACTTTAGCCAAAAATACAGCCTCAGTGGGCCCTGACAATATCCTGGAATGCCTCCTAATTAACCTGAAACATGACTTGTCAAAGCCACTTGAGTGACTTTGCAACTATAGCCTCAAAGTAGGCTTTGTACCATGTTAATGCAGGACTGCAATTGTAATCCCACTTCACAAGGGAAGACCATTAACTGACACCAGAAACTACAGACCCATTAGTCTGACTAGTCTAATATACAAAGTCAAGGAATGAATTATCATAGAAATGATCAACAAAGACATAAGCAAAATTCAGACATGGGATCAAACCCAGTATGACTTTGTCAAGGGAAGGTCATTCCTACTAACCTGGTGGGTTTCTTTGAAAAGGTCACAAAAGCAATGGATGGGATGATGGAAAAATGGCACATGCCCCCTACCTGGACCTGGCTTAGGTATTCGATACCCTGCTCAGATACAGTTGACAAACTCACCAAACCGGGTATAAACCCTTACATATCTCACTGGATTGCCAGCTGGCTTACAGACAGGACCCAAGAAAATAGCATCCAAACCACTAGATCCAAGGATTTAAAATTGGCTTGTGACATAATTTGGACATGTTGGTGAGATAGATAGATATATATGTGTCTCAGAGAATCCCCATGCCCTGGAACAGGCTCCCCATCCATGTGAAGCAGAGTCCAGCTCTAACCCTATTTAAGATTAACCTTGACTGATGGATGGGATATCAGAAGTTCATCATGGATCTGGCCCCCATTCTCTGTTAGACAGAGCAGACAGTAACTATACCCAAACTAGCATAACATTTAGAAACTTTCTAAAGAACATGCCCCCTCCTAATAAATGCCCATGATACATAGGAACACAATTGGGTTGGGTTGCATGGCAAAGCTTATAATGGCTTTTAACCTATGAACCTCAGTGTTTCCTTTTGAACCTGCTCCTCCTCTCTTTGCTTGTTAACTGCTTGACTAGTGATCTAACCCAGAGTTTAAGAATTTTATATGTTGATGACCTTTTTCTCACCAGATTCTGTAACAATGCAGAAGTCATACAAATGCAATTCAGACAGATTTTCCCAAGTCTAGAACTGGTTTATCAAACATAATTTCACTTTATATATAAAAATCCCCATATTGTACTGTTTGGTGCTTTTCAGGAGAATGCATATGTTATCTCTCTGGAAATCTTACACCTTATTGGACAAAGACTTCTGCAGCTTATTAAATACGCATACCTTGCGGTACATGTGGACACTTGTTAAATTTCATCTTAAATACTATGATCAGTCAACAAAAACTATAGGCTATCAAGTAAAGATATTTATTCCCCCTGAGGCTGAAAGTTGCACTGGTAAGAATATACTACAACCATGCCTTATTCTACTGAGTATTGTAAACTGCAAAAAATGTGTAAGGTTCATTACCTTTACTACACAATTTCAGCATCTTTATGAGACATAGCTCAATTATGTTTCCTGCCCGATTGTCTATACTTAGCCTAATTTACCACAATAATTGATCAACACTAGCCTGCAAACTAAACAGGACAAACTAGTGCTATGATGTTAGATCACAACTTCACTGGGCCCCAAGAGAACATCTTCTCCTCTCATATGAATTTACTTTCTCCAGCCAAATGTTTAAGAAATGAATTAAGTTTTCCTTGCACTGAGATATATCAGAGACCATGCTTACTTCAGTGATAAACTGCTTCTGCACCTCAAAGCTCTGACTTCCTGTCATGGTAAAGCTATCTGAAATTATCTACTTTTTTAAAATCTACCATTCATAGCTTCTGTAATCTCCAGTTACTACTCTCCTTGTCCTTTGAATCCTCTGTCACAACAAACCTAATTTTAACTTAATTAACCATCCTTTTTAATTACTTAAGTTCCTTTTATTCAGCTGACATTATTAGCACACCTTTTTATTACTAGCACTCAAATTCATAGATAATTACTAGGCTAATGACTTTAAAGGGCCTTTTTAAACCTAGCCACGCTTCCTAAATATATTTGACAGCTTTTAATATCATGCATTTTATTGGGGATATAGTTGTATATGGGTGATCCAGCATTCACAAGTTTCCTCTTTCTAATAGGGACATAGGTGTTAGACTGGGAGCACATTTATGGTTCCCCTGTATGATAACCTGTTATATGACAGTGAGGCTTGGCTGGATCACACATCTGACAGATGATGTTGCTACATCTGAGATATTGCTATTGTGATGAGATTCAGCCTCCCTGAACTGATCGCTGCAGCAGGTCTTGCACTGCATAGGATAAAGCATCATACATGAAGGCTTTAGGGTGCCACCTTCAAAAGTATACTTTTTGAGCTTTTGTCAAAACTTTTTCAAAAAATGTCTTTTAGGTGGCACAGCATTTAACTACTTGGTTTTCACTAATTGGATATAATCCATTTCCAGTGCATGTCACTTCTTTCAGCCACCCCAAACATTGACTTCTTCAGCACAGGCACTTACCGTGCTGGATGTAGACTTGCAAATTGCTTCAGATCCATGTGTTTGTAATACTGATACTCTGTGATCAAATCATGATAACCATATGGGCAGACATCCAAGTTATCCAGATTTTCATGGCAGAGATACAGAAATTTGCCAGGACTTCCTCCTGACTGCTGATACCAGTTTGAAAGCATTGCAAATGGAAACTTTGCCTCTGTACCAATGGATCGAGGTGGAAGTCAGCAACAAAATAAAGCATGATTAATGCCATTCACTTCTGGCAAAATATTATTCAACCAAACAGGAAATAATAGCTTTGCATTACAATTAACGGGGATTGAGTCAACGGCCTTAGATCCCCAGCTACTCAGTGCTTTCAGAGTGTTGATTGGTGACCCTATATGAGTCTGGTATAGTACTTAGTATCCTGGTATAGTACTCTGTTTTGATTAAGTGCCTTGTGCATTGTTGCTGTTTATGAACAAGTGACTATTTTAAGCCTAGTTCTGAATTAATAATTTACTAACACAGAAGTTTATCTGTTTCTCAGAAAAGTTGCACTAACCTGCACACTCTATGTGATATAAAGCTTAACATAGTAGATAAAACCCCACTTTATTCATATGAGTAAAGCTGGTCTTTCCTATTCTACTAATTAGCCAATCAGTCTTCTTGTAGCTACATTTATCTATGCCCCTTTCAATTCTTCCAGTGTTTGATACTCAGATAAGGTCATTGAGAATAATGCCTAAATGTTTGACCCATAATCTGATACCTAACTGGTACCCTCAGAAGAAATAACAGATGGACCCAAAGAATTCCCACTTCTCATGTTGACCAATGTAACTGTTGTGCAACCGTGTCCTGTGATGTCACTAAAACCTCTACAACACACAAGCAGCACTCCGAGGCACTCAGGTTAACAGAGTGAAATATTAATCAGTGCAGTGTATATGTGTACATTCCTACCCAACATGTGAAACAATGGCACACAAGAGCATAGTTCAGGTCTTCAGAGGTAAATCGAATATAAAACACATATGCTAATAATACTCCTTGAACAATGACGAACATGTAGTTGTGCACATATTCTTATCATATCACATGTAAAACACAACTGAACAAATGTGTCAGAGGAACTCAACGGTCCTTTTAAAGGTGTCAGTGGTGAATAGGCAGAAGGCAGCAAACATTCACATAAATATCAACCACTAAGAACATACAGAAGTGTAAAATATGCTACTAGATAAAAGACATACGTGTACCTCTGGCATCCTAACATGTCATTATTGATTACACCACTAGCTGTTACCCTGCTGATATCATACGCCCTAAGGATACCAGGAATACTTAATTTTGGACATGATCTATGTCTTACAAATGTTTGCAGCTGTTATACATATAAATGTCATCAAAAATGTGATTCTATGCCAAACAGAAAACACCTATGTAATATATGACGTTTGTACATGTAATGCAAGGGTCTGATAAATTCTGATTGCATTTGCTTGACGGCAGGAGAAACTAGGTTAATATGTCTAGTTTGACATTTATTTACATTTAACATTCTCCCTCCATTCCATTGCTACATTCTCTGCCCATCATTTCTTCACCTGTCCAGTGCCCCTTGCATGCCTGTGTGGATTCCCTTTTCACCACTCATTCTTGTAGTCCATTTCATGGGTCTACACACCTTGCCAGGGATTAGCTAATTCTGATGTTCTTGTACTACCTTGTTTAGGATGATAGTGTCACATCTCTCTGACATGCTTTTTGCACTGTACCATGTTCTCTGTTTCTTATGATTTCAAGTGAGATAATGGACCATCTGCACACTTTGAGTATTTTTTTCTCTTGATACCTTTCTACAGCCTGATATCAATCCCCTTGGATGGGTTACAGAAATCTAATCAGGACTCAGGGTTTGTGTAGTGACAAGGACGTGGTAGTGTGGGAGATTACCTCTTTACTTCTGTATTTTGTCTCCCTGAGAATATCACCCATCATTCTGATTGCTGATGCTACTGCCCCTTCTCTGTGCTCCTGATGGCCCATTCCTGGTGCGATTAGAACACCCATATTCATTACCTACTCAGTTGCCATCGTGCCCTCCCTCCCAGATGATATTTCAAGAAATGCTTTTTGTAGCCTGTAACATTAATGTTGATTTAATTGGTCCTGTCTGCAAATTCTGCACTCTTCCTTGATCAGTCCTAGCAAAGGCCTTGGTTAAAGGTTCCTGGTAAAGTCTGTGTACACCACATCAACCAGTACTCTTCAGCAAAGTTCTCCACTAATCTAATCAAAAAGCTGGATCAGAATTGTCCTGATGTTCTGCAGATTGTTATACTCTAGGAAAGCACCCATTTTTCCTTACTGAGTCTGTTCATGGCAGTGCTATTTGAATAACAGATCTGTACTTTCCTAGATATTTTCCCTGACCCCCCCCCACATCACACTTGTTGCCCTCTTTTTCCCAGTTCTTTCTGCATCACAGAATGATCGGCTGAATATTTCCATTTTAAGATTTGTCAGTATACTAACTTGATTTCTGAGCACCATTGGAGGAAGCTCTTCTTGTTCTTGTGCTTTGTCTTGTCTAAATGCACATTTCCTCTCCACCTTCTCATCTTCTCGTTCTCTGTCTTGGTGCCTATGCTCTTCCAGTCTGCCCTACCTCTCTCCCTTGATGGTACTGTCTACTTGCTATCACTCATGGAGACTGAAGTAAACTATTCATTCAATACCTCTGCTTCTTCTTAGACTTTCAGTCTTATTTCCATCCATTTGTTTTACTTGCTCCACTGATAATTTGCTGTTCAGGCTTGCTGTCCCATCCCTGTTATCTGATTTCCTTGTTTTACCTAATCTCCTTACACTAGAAGTTTATGAGATTGTTCAGCACTCACTGGTAAAAAGGTTAAGTTTTCTGTATCTGCTGAGAAGAGCATACACTAGATAAGGAATAAACCAACTCCAGCATCATTCTTGTTGCTGAGGGACCTTTGCTTTTTAAGCCCTACCTTCCAGTGCTATACTAGGCTTTACTTTATGATTGACATTATGCAGCAACTTTGATGTCAGAATGTCCCTGGCTCTATGCTGATGCTTGCCTCAAATGCCCTCCACCCTAGACTGTTACTTCAGGTTACCAACACAGCAACAGTATCCAAGCCAAAAAGCCGAAAATCTGGTAAAACTGCTTTATTGAACCAACAGCAACAGTAACGTTGAAGAGTTTAGCACTTTCATCCATCAGGACATCATCAGAACTATAAATCAGCCCAATCAATTAGTTTAAATAGTAATTAAAACAGTCACATGACACATACACTACTAATCATGTATAAATACATTTAAACCTGTCTAAAATCAATTTATTTAGGATGTTCAAAATTTTACAATTACATCAAAAAGTGCTAAATAATAAGTAGAGATAGATACAGTAGCATTCTAAATTTTTCAAATGTAAAATAGATGAAATGGAGCAAGTGTCATTTAGCCCAGGCTCCACTAGAGAATTGAACCTGAGATGCTACTGTTGCTGTTGGTTCAATAAAGCAGTTTTACTGGATTTTCGGCTCTTTGGCTTGGTTACTAGTTCGTGTGGTGAGAGGTGTTTTCTTCACAGCAACAGTATCACCACTGGTATCTGCATCTCAGCTGTGTGCTCTCATGATGCTCTCATACCTTCTTCCTTTGAAAAGCTGAGCAGGTTCTGCCTTGCCATTTGTTTTTCCCCCATATTTACTCAACCATGAACCTGAGCTGCTAGTCAAACCCAGGTTACTTGTGCCATAGTCGTGGTTTTGTTTCTCTGCATGAATACAGCTATGTTCTTCTTTCCATCTTTGCTTAACATGAATAGGTCAGACCCCCTATTCCTCCTTTCTGCTATAGATCTCAAAAAGTTCCTGTTCCCCTTCCTGACCAATTTAGTCTGCTCCCTTTCAGCTTGTATCTTTTATATCCTAACCAGCTTTGTTGCCATTCTGCTGGCATCTTTGTACTGTGGCATCTTCACCTCCCAGTGCCATTCAACTCTAATATACTCTGTTTTTGCTTTATTAATGATCTCACATTCTTATGTAGCCACATTGACCTGGTCTTATTTGTGAATTTTTTCCTTTTCCTCAAACCCATTTCCACATCCTTGAGGTTCTAGAATTACATTGCAAAAAAAAGGCTACAATTCCTTATGATCACTGTTGTAGGCTTCCCACTGTGCAGTGTACCAGTATTCATATGCTTTGATTTCCTTGCTATGTACGTAGGTTTAGTAGTATTATGGTGGCATTGTTCTAAGCCTTTGCACTCCATGACTGCTGTTAATGTTTGCTTATAACACTGTTTACTGCTTCTTGCCATAACTAGATAATATTCCACTTCAGTAGGCAAACAGCAGCAGAGAAACGTGAACCTGCAGGATAAGGAAGGAATGTATAGTGGTTGAGCAATTTGGATTGTTCCAGTGGCATATACAGTATATGCATGTATTGTATGTTTTATAGTATTTTTGGGTTGCTAGATGGTATGGTCAAATTTCTGGGCAGTACCAACAGGCAGTGGTGCCTACAGTGCTACCATGGAGATTACAGTGTAGAGGTTTGTACCAAAAATAAGCATACCTCTCAATTGTTTAAAATGTCACAAAAGGTCACAATTTTTGCCTCATATTTTGGTCTGTTGATTGAGGATTGATGTCACTAAATAATGACAGATATTTGAGTTTCAGACTTCTTATCCTTCAGAAGATGCATGCTAATGCAAAACTTGTTATTACAACAACTGTATAAAAGCAATGTTTAAAACATGTACCTGGTTCTAGACCGTCATCCCCATTGTTTTTTGTTTTGTCCAAAACTCTTTCATCAAGAAGTTGAGATGTAAGGAAATGAGTCAGATCTAGCCATCCAGATTATCCTCACTATACCTCAATGAATAATAGCATCCCTTCTCTCATTCCATCTTTGTCTTTGCCCTTTGCATTAACACCTGCACTGTGTATCTTGACTTATTTTCCCTATCACTGATTATCCACACATTGTCTGTATGTGTTTCTTCACTGTGATATTGTGTGTGTGTGAGCATGTGCATGTGTGTGTGCCCGTGTGTGTGTGTGTGTGTGTGTGTGTGTGTGTGTGTGTGTGTGTGTGTGTGTGTGTAGTGTACCCTCCATCCCTGTCAGGTATATGTGTCCTTCCACTGTAAAACTCCCTTGTTTGTGTATCATCTATCTCTTTCTGTGTTTGTATCTCTTGACTGTGATGCCCCCTTCTATGTGTACCATCTATCCTAGCCTTTCTGTATGTGTCCTTTCACTTTGATGCCCCTGTTGTTTATCCTTCATCCTTGTCTGTCTGTATGTCTACTTTTGCTGGGATGCCTCCCTTGTGTTCCCTCCATCTCTGTTTATCCGTATGTATTCCTCCACTCTGGTGCCACCGTTGGGTATATTCCTCCCATCCCCTTCTGTCAGTCTGTATTGTCTAGTACATTTGCTTCTGTCTGCATCCTTGGCAACTTTTCCTTGTTTCTTGCCCAGACTATGATATCAGTATTTCAAACATTCCATTTCATTTGCATGGTTTATTAAAAGGTGTATCTGGGCACCTTAAACCACATCCCTGTCTGTGCTACCCATAATGCTATGTTCTTTCCCATAACCATGTTTTGTATTCATCCTCCTGTTTGCTTCCTGTATCTCCTTTCATCATGTCATATTGCATTTTATTCATTCCTCTGGTGTTGCCATTGTTGTATAATCCCAAGCAGTGTCCTGCCGGAATAATTTAGGAACAGATACTGGGTGCAACTTCACTGATTATTTAGTGGTTACTGTTGTTTTTTATCATGTGTATCAGTTATTATTTACAGAGTTGTAACACATGCATTGTTGGAATGATTTATTGGTGTCCTATGCTTTGGTCTAGAGACACATCCAGCTGTATTGTGTAAATTACTTCTTAGTTATTATTACATGTGCAATATTGCATTTTTGGTCAAAATATTAGACTTGTCTCTGATCTGCATGGTACATAATATTTCTGTTGGGTCATTTCCCCTTTTTCTTATAGGTATTCACCAATGTGGAGGTCTACATTTATGTTGCTGCCACAGTGTGGCTTATTTAAAACAATGTTCGCTCCATTGACCTATATTGCATATAGCTGTGTATTATAGGTATGTTTCATATGGTTTACATCATGTTAAACTTAAATGACGAGGTGGACATGCTCTGGCCCAGAAGTGTCCAACTATTTTGGCTTAGGGACAACTTATCATGCAGTTTAGGGACCACTTACCATAAGTGGCAAGGTTTGGGGGCCATATTGCCATGTCCAACAAGCATCTGTCCATTCAGAAGCTTTTTGTGGAGTATACAGAGTGCTATATAAAATGCTTTGGTGGGCTGCCACCTGATAAACATCCTGTCTTGCCTATCTGCAGAGTTCTGTTTTCAGTATGATATTTCTTCATTTGTGACATGATGCATATATGTATACAAAATGTTTCACAGCAAGAATACCAGAACACTATGAGAGGGTAGTGGGCCTCTCTGCTTTAAACAGTTATACACATGTACCATAGCACCAAATGCACCAAATACTATAGAAAAACAAAACAGAAGTAAATGTAGCTGAAGCAGACCTTGGTACAATAGCAACACCCTTATTTTCTATT
Source organism: Protopterus annectens (assembly GCF_019279795.1). Lineage (NCBI taxonomy): Eukaryota > Metazoa > Chordata > Ceratodontiformes > Protopteridae > Protopterus > Protopterus annectens. The sequence goes on along the minus strand of NC_056732.1, from coordinate 130,896,105 downwards.
TCCCAAGCACTTCTATTTATTGCTGTCAGGACTCTCAACTTGCATTTTGATACCAGTGCATAGATGATGAGTCTTGAGAAATGATATTAATTAATCTAATTGGTAGCCATATCTGACCCATATAACACTACCCTTCAGCAACTGACAGTTATGATAGTTCATGTCTAGTATCAGCCAACTAAATGATAGAGAAACAAGCAGAGAAGTGAGCAAGATTTAAATAGTAAGTAGAGTGGGTCAGCATATAAAATGCCATTCTTCCTTTGTGAAAAAGATCTGCTGACTGTTGTATTTTCTGTATGATGGATCATCATGCATCAACGAGGAGAGATGCAATGGGGAGAGATGCAATGGTCACCAATTTCAACAGTAAGATGTCTTAGCAAGTCAGATCTTCGGGGGATATGGAAGCATTAGCCAGCAGCTAGCTGAGTACTAACCTATGAACTAACCTATGAACTAAGAAACAACCCCATTGTTAAGCTTATATAAAAGATAAATAGTTCTGGACCCTGCTGTCATTTGACTACAGTTAAATAGTCATTTATTTAGCTTGCCAGGGCAAGTGCACATATGACATGTTGAAATACATTACTGTGGCCATTTTACTGATCAAAACAACAACTGTGGGATACTCAGTCAATTAAATGGCTAGAGTTGTTGGTTACAGAGGCAGCCTATGGATGCAAGTGACTGATCTCTGCTGTAATTTGATCACAGTTAATCAGTCATCTGTCTGACATGCCAGGGAGAGTGTCATTGTATATGTGGGGGTAGATGTGTTTGAATAAATAATCATCACAGCAGTTTGTGGACATTTTTATCACATCTTCATAGTCAAAGTGGAATCACCTTATCAGAATTCTTATATTATAATTTCCCAGTACCTTTTGTGTAAATGTCTTTAGATTAATTTCCCAACAAATGGACACATTTTCATTTGTCTTACACAGACAAGAATATAATACATAAAATCATAACTATATTTACAAATTCTAAAGTGCTGCATTATACATGCTTTCCACTAGGGGACACTATGACTTGACATCACTTTTCAAGTGAAACTGTCAGGAATATATGTCTACTAATTTGTAATTGCAACAGAACTAAACTTCACACATACTACTGTTATGAGTATATGAGTGCAAACTTGCCATTGCATCAAATTACTATTAATTTACTTGTGCAGGGAAGGGATGTAGGTTAGGTGATGTGTTAGCTGAGTTGCCTTAGTAGTATTTTTGTTTCTGTTAAATAGTTTGCCACAAAGGCTGGACATTTGATATTTGCTCTGGGTGAAGAAGAACAGAGGATGCTGGCAATTGTAATCTCATTCTCCTCCTCATCAACAGCTATTTAAGTAAAAATCTTGGCAAAGACGGCCTGTGTTGGAAAACATACTGCTGTGAAAAAGCTTGAAATTCTTGACTGACAAACTGCAGATCACTTAAAAACTAATGAATATTTAAGGAGTACCATGTTGAGAAAATTGGATTTAACAGTGTTATGTTTGTTGATGAAGCAGTTTCTTTTAGCTTGATAACCTAAGGGTATTTTGAATAGTAATTAACACATACAGAACATGAGTTGAGTTTGAACTGAAATATCTCAAGGAACTTTATTCCAGTATCTTTAATGAATTTTGTGATATATCATCGTATCCTTGCAACTCATTTTGTGATGCATCTTATAGATTTGGCAGTTTTTTCTTTCTGTTGAATTTCTTTGGACATTCCTAATCAAGGCATAATGTCATGTGCTGTTTCTTTGCCTTAATTCTCAAGTATACTTTATGTATTCTCTCTAACATGAAATTATGCAGATTGTTTGTCTCATTTACCGAGTTGGATTTAAACATCAGTCCCTGTGACTCAAAAACTTTGTTTGTATGTCATGGATGTAAATTGTTAATGGTACTTTTTGCTTGACACTCAGCCATGTTATTAGTGACATATTTTTCCATAATTATAGCTCTAGGGCATTTTCTATATGATTAAAACATTTGCAAAATTCTGAGGATATATAACTAATAGTGTTTTTTTATCAATATCTGCTGATAATTTGTATATGTGCTTAGCAATCCCATGTCACTGTACATTGCATTCTGTTTCCTGAGGCGTTGCACTCTGTACTTCATGAATGTATAAATCACTGATGATGCTGCTTCTGAAAATGTGTGAATCATTGATTCTGTATGTTTGCAAACTATTGCCTCTGTGACTATGTGAATCATGGTACTTGCCTAAACTATACCCTCTAAGGCACTAGTCCTGCATCAGCATACTGTATATTCAATGACTCATGCCTTTTAGTTCTCCTGCTAACCTTTCTTTAGGCTGCTGAACAGATGCAAATTGCAATAATAAGCTGCATCCTTCTATTTTATATAAACAATACAGTTTAATCTAATCCAATAGTTTCAATTTACATATATAATTAGTCAGAAATGAGGCATTTGACTCAGGCAGGAAACTTCTCTGTCCCAGGAGTATGAACATGCATTCGACAATAGTGTTAAAATGGGCCCTGGTATGTAGCATAAATGTGATTCAGTAACAGGCTTTCAGTCCAATTACTTTTGCAGAGGAACAGTTGTTGAGTTTCTAAACCCAGTGAGGAAACTGTGCACATTGTTTCAGCACAGAGATCAACTGCATTCATAAATAAATTATCAGCTTTATATGAGTCACTTTGGTGTTTGACACATTGGAGTTTGTACAGCCATTAGGTTTGCTTGCTTTCGTCACCTGCAAATCAAGTTTTTGTATTTTCTTTGTAAACTTAAATATCTCACAAAATGGTCTGCTTGACTACATTTCCTTCATTGTCTGTAAAAGTAGCCGACTCCAAATCCAGCTCCAGACAAGTGACAAGTGGAGTACCTCAGGGTTCAGTCCTGGGACCGCTCTTGCTTGGCATCTACTTTTCTGAAGTACAGGCCAACGCTAAGGGACTATGGCTAACAAAAGTCGCAGATGACAGCAAACTGGGAGCCATTATTGAATCCCCAAATGATGTGGATATTCTACAAAAGGGCCTTACTGAAACAGATGCTTGGTGTCAGAGCCATGGGGTCAAGCTTAATGCCAAGAAATGTATAGGTATCCCCTTTGGGAAAAAACATGCACCCATGAATTAGAGCATAGGTGGCAGTACACTAAACACCAAAAGTGTGATAAGAGACTTAGGGACACAGGTGGACAGTGGTCTCACCTTCGATAACCACATCACCACAACAGTCAGGAAATCCTTCTATGTGGCACACCTCATCACTAAGGGCTTTTCATCCAGAAAAAAGGAGGTCATTGTCCCACTGTACTCATCCCTCATTAGACCCATTATAGAGTACAACGCCCATTTGGTATGTACCTCACAAGACATCTGCAAGAGCTAGAAAGGCTGAAGAAATACCTCACTAAAAGAATCACAGGCCTAAAGCAGATGCCCTAAGCTGACCGTCTAAAAAAACTCCAGCTATTCTACTCAGAGGCGATCTCTGCTTAACATACAAGGCCATGTCAAATCCTGAGCTGTTGGACATGGTCCACTTAAGGAAATCCCAATCATTCAGAGCCACACGCTCCAGGGATCTAAATCTTGTCATCACAATGAACAAAACATGCTGGAGGGATAGGTTGCTGACCCAGAGACTCCCCATACTCTGGAATAGACTGCCCATACATGTCAAGCAGAGCGCTTCCTTGGCCCTCTTCAAAAGGAACCTTGACGATTGGATGGGAGGTAGAAAATTCATCCCGGGGATCATGTCAGTCACCCTGCTAGACAGGGGTCCAGGGAAGTAAATATTGTAGGAAGAAATATCCAGGGAATTGTTATGGCTAGGCTTGTATAGACCCCAGAGCTGATAGCCTAGTACCAACCTATGAACCTATGAACCTATAAGAGATCATGTACTAGTAATTCTATTTTCTCTGCACACCTCTAAAACTTTCAGCAATGTGAGGTCTTTTTCTGTTGCTGTCTTTAAAACTGCTTGTTATTTTCTTTTACTACCACGTATTTGGTCCCTTAGTGACAAATCATCCAGCTCGCCATATTTAAACTTTTCAGCTGGCATATTTAGCTTAGTAACATAAACATCTATAGTTTCTGTATTATCTTATGTCTTTGTAAAGAAGAATTATGAATAAATAACAGGATTTTTTTTAAGTTCACAATGCTCACAACAGTCTTTATTTATCAAGAACAAATAAAAATAAAATGCACCTTCTAGGTTTCTTGTCTGGCACTATGTAGGAAAGTGGCACACTTTGCATTTTTAGGGATCTCTGTGCTCTCCCACATAGTGAGGAATACATCAGAATTCTGGATCTAAAGCTTCTTGTTTCTATTAAGTTACCTTGAGGTAAGACAATTCCTGGTGGTTGCAATCTTTGCATCCACACAGCCTTACATTCATACTACTCTTCTTGTTGCTTGTGCCTTAAGATTGCAGTAAAGCAGCTGCTTAAAAATGAGGTATCTGCATTTTTTTTTACTTTCTCACTAACTGTTTGGTAAAATCCCAAACAAATATTCAGCTTTTTGTATAGGCCACATGGGAAGAGTTAATAGTTATTCCTCAGAGTTTGATTACCAAGTTACAGCTATCAAATATACAGTATGTCTGAGTCAGTAACTCAGGCCTAATTCTATTTACCTGAACTCCTTTCACATTACTTTGATCAGGCATCACTTGAAGGAAGTTATGTGTCTTAAAATATAAAACCATGAATGCACAGTCAGATGTACATCAAGAGGATGAACTCACTTTTCTATGTTGTGTCTTAAAAGGCTAGATGGATGGTGATGTCTATTTTTTGTGCATATATTAAAAAAAAAAATATATATATATATATATATATATATATATATATATATATATATATATATATATATATATATATATATATATATATATATATATATATATATATATATATATATATATATATCAGTTTTCCAACCCTAAACAATTTGTTTTTTTCTATTAATGCTATACTCCATCCTGGAACATCCACCAGTTTTAATTCTTGCCCATATAAAACTCCCAATGAAATAGTTGCTCAATTTAATGCATGTTTTATAGAAAACATTAAAACCCTTACTAAATATTTGCCACCTAACAATCTTGGCATGCCCTCTCCCCCGACAGTAAAGACCCCATGTTTCACTCTATAACCCATCCGGATCTCTTAAATCAAATCACTTCTGATTAAACTGAAACCCTGTCCTCCTTCAGCAGATAAACCCCCAGCAGAATACCTCAAGCCAGCAGCCAGTTCCATTGCCAGTCCTGTGTCTGTCCTAATTAATAGATTAATCCAGGAATCATATGTTCATTCTCTTTGGAAAAAATTCTTCATCATCCCCTTCATAAAGGAAGAACCTCATCTGATAATACCAATTTCAGTCCTATTGCCATTTTATTTTCTGGAAAACTGCATCCACAAACAACTACTTGAACACGTCCTTCAGGCAAAGCTTTTTAGCCGCACACAGCATGGTTGTAGACCCACCCATAGCACTAACACCACCTTATTTACATTCACAGATGCTATTAACAAAGACAGAGACAAAAGCAGACTCGTTTCTTCTGTATTCCTTCATTTCTCTAAAGTTTTTGATCTAGTCTCTCACCAAAACGTTGTCTATGAACTATCTTCCCTAGGGCTATCAAAATCCACACTGCTGTGTTTTAACAACTACTTATCTGATAGATACAAGTCTGTTAAATGGCTCTCCACCTTTTCTCCCTCCCTTCCTTCCTGTCAATGCCACAGGGCTCCATTCTTGGCCCTCTACAATTAAAAATATTCACTGACAATTTACATAAACCTTCTCAGCATGCTTCCCTCATATTATATGTTGATGATAGTACCATAATATGCACTTCAGATAACCTAATACATCTTCAGAGAACTACTCAAGAAGCCTTTAGCTCTGTTGAAGGTTGGGTACAGGATAATAGTAAATCCCCAAAAAACTAAATTACTTCACTTTTTTTTTCCAAGATCCTATTTCCATAAAAAAACTTTAATTAATACCATGATTGAAGTTACTTCACATATTAAACTATTTGTCTTGACAATCAATGACAATCTTAAATTTGATATACATATCCACAACAGAAATCCCATCAGAAACTAGGTACCTTTCATAGAGTAAAGAAATTCCTTACAGACTCTGACAAGGTAACTCTAGCTACCACTTACCTATTAACCTTTCTCCTATATGGAGCCCCAATCATGACCAATCTACAAACTTTACTTAGTTCTAAACTTGAATAATATTATAACAAAGTTACCTGATTTGATTGCTAAAAAACCTTACCTGACCCACAAAGTTTAGCACTAAAAACAGTAAACTGGCTCGAACTTCCTCACCACTCATCTTATACCCAGCTCATCTTAACCCACAAAATCTACCACACCCCATTTGTCCACCCAGCAATTAGCCCTATACTCCAATTATATCTACTAAACCATCCCCTTTGGTGAAATGATAAACAACTGCTACCATCTACAAACCACAAAGGACTGGTGGGGGTCAGTCACTGTTCCAATAATGTAGCTAGAACTTGGAATAAAATTCCTATATTAATCAGGTTTATCTCGCACCTTATTTTTTTTTCAAACTATTACTAAAAGACTTCCCCTCTGCCTCCTGGCTTTGCCCCTTCTCCTTATCTAGTACAGAGCTTCTCTCAATAGCCTTCATAAGCTTCTTTTATCCCCCCATTTAAAGCACTAAATCACTTGACCTGTTTATCGCCTTCTAATATTGGTTCATAAACTGCTATACCTCCTTCAAACTTAGCACAACCAAATTGCCATTCCTCCACTACTTCTCTGTTAACACTTAAACTTGCTTATCCTCTCTAATTAATCACTCTGATGCATTTCTTAAATTACTCCGACCTATCTTATACACCACTCTTCTATCGGTAAAGTCTCAGTACAAATAAATTTGATGTTTGTGAATATCAGTAGAAATATTATGTTGACTATTATAATTTGTATACACTGCAACTGCATTATAAGATTTGTTATTGTAAGCATCGACTGCTTAAATTTGTTACCATGATATTTTTCCCCTGCGGCTACCTTGAAAAGGACACCTGTGCCCAGCTGTACTTTCCAGGTAAACAAATGTCAATAAATGATAAAGGTATGCATACATATATATCATCCATATCCCAAGATGTCATCCTCTCTCTAGATTCAGAACTGATTAACAATGTTATAGAGTATGATGCTCCCTTTGGCATGCACATCCATCAACATATCAAAAAACTTGAAAAGGCCGACAGGTTCATAACAAAAAAAATTTCTGGTCTAACAACCCTTAGGCTAGAAGCTCTATCCTTGTACTGTGTGTCCTACAGACTCCTGAGGGTTAATCTTTGTCTTGCCAGCACACCATAATGTTCCTTGATGTACTATACTTCAGAAAGGCAAATAGCACAGTTAACACCAGAATATAAATATCCACCAGCAGATCAACAGAACATTGTGGAAAGATAGACTCATTATTATCCATCACCTTTCCTTTCCCTGGAATAAGCTAGCCTGCAGGTTAAGCAGAATAATAAATAATTAACCTTCAAATTAAACCTGAATGACTGCATAGATACTCTTTGGTTTACTCTGAGTCCCATAGGGTAGAAAAAAAAATAGTTAAAGAGTATTACATAAAAAACTGAAAAAATGGTTTTAATTTCAGCTGCAGTAATCTTTTAAGTGTAGTGAGTATTGTTGCAAATTATTTCTTTGAAATTATTTCTTTGCAACTGTTATATGTTTTTACTAATAGGTTTGACAACATTGTAGTTGTTTATGCTGGCACTCTAAGGAAAGTTTACTAATTTGAATATTATGTAATCAATCAATTTAGTATGATGTATAAAAAAGCTTCTTGACTTATGGGTAATTGTTCTGATGAAGTTCAGTTATCAGATGACAAAAGTGCTTAACCTCTATTGTTGTTTTATGAGTTTTTTTTAAGTAATAAATTTATGTTTTGAGCAGTACTTGACTCTGAAGTCTTTTCTCACGAGTGTGACTGTTGTTGGTTTCTGGATTGAATTTGTGAATTTTTAAAGTTAATAAGGAAAGGAGAAAGAAAGATACCAGATTTTTTTTTCTTATTAAAAATGTTTCTACACAACAATTTAGCAAATGTCTTAATACAGATGCTATTAGACAAACCAACAAGACCTTCATCTAATTTATCTGTTTAAAATAAAGTGGCATTACATTTGAAATTAGCATAGATGCATTTTCCTAACACGTTTATAGTCAGACATTCAGTCAAGATCATAATTAATTGTCTGAATGTTTTTCTATCTTTTTCTATTAATAGTGTTAATTTTGTCCATTATCTATAATTCATTGTATTTTTATTAGTTTTCATTCTGGTTGTACATATTTTATTTGACGCATAATAGTTAGAAATTTCATAAATGAGGGTATAATATCCTTGTAATTTTACGAACTGTTTTTTCTTGTTATTGGTAACAGATACCAAAGCAGAGTATGCTGAGAACTAGGTGCTAGTCCAAGTACTAGAGCCCTAAACAATATTAAATGTTTGGCTAAGCTAAAATTATCAGACCATAACACTTGAATAAAGGACTGTATAGACTAATGGCTTTGGGCGTCTGCTGTGGATTGCAGTATCTTCAAGATAGCAGAACATGGATCACAGACTGCATGCCATAGCAGGGCTAGGCACTTGATGGTGGAAAATGCGGTTCTAGTTGTTTCAGTCATGTTTATTAATGTCACCAAATGGGCATGGGTATTTGGCGGTGATAAGTGGGTTGAGCTCCCTGCCTACTCTGACCTGTGCCAAGGATCCATGCTAATGCCGGCAGGGGTGTATGTGCCCCTACTGGCCAGTGTGTGCCAACCATAAAGCCCAGCAGCCCTGAATCAATATGCTACTGGCCAGCTGGTGACCAGTTGCCCAGCTTGGGTTACCTGGTATAGCTGTGTTGAATGAAAGCTGGACACAAAACAAATCAACCTTCCAAGCATGATCTAAGAATTGCTATATTCAATGTATGTTCAGTGATAGGACAGTGCTTGGAAGTGGCTGTCATGATGGCAAGGAGGAGGCTGGACATCCTATGCATCCAGGAGACAAGATGGAAGGGCAGTGCAGCAAAGCCACTTGGCTTGGGATCCAGAGTACACTATTCAGGAGTTAGACAGAGTAGAAATGGTGTGGGAATAGTGGTGAGGGAGAGACTTTAGAAGACAATGAGGGATGTCATCAGAATTAGAGACAGACTCATGACAATCACACTCAAGCATAAATGATAGTGCAGTATTCATAATCTCAGCCAATGCCCCATAGCAGAGTTGTGATAGTGAGGAAAATAGTGCATTCAGACAGCAGTTGCATGACATATTAGATAAAGCAAGGCAACGTGAGTTGTTTTTGATAATAGGTGACTTGAATGCATATATCAGAATAAAGAGAACAGGATATATGGACTGCATGTGTCCACATGGATGAGACAACAGAAATAAAGGAGTGGCCATTCTAGACATCTGTCTGGCAAATAGCTTGATAGTAACCAACACACGGCTCAGAAAGAGAGACAGTCACAAAGTCACATACAAGAGTGACCAACATACAACTCCGGAACAATTCCTCCTGGTAAGGAAAGCGAATTGGAGTAGAATCTGTGATTTCAAAGTCATCTCCAGTGAAACAGTCAGCCCACAGTATAAACCACTGGTTGCCACAATCAGCTGCAAAAAGTGGTCAGAGAATGCTTAAAGATCAACAGAGACTAGGCTGAACACTAACACCTGATAAGCAAGAGGAAATAGGTTGAGTTGAAGAAGAATTGCATTGCTTCAAAACAGCATGTGTGAGGACTACAAAACAGAGATGCATCCAAGCCAGGTATGGAGATAAGAGATAAGGTACATAAAGAAAGCTGGTGGTTTAATGCAGAAGTCCAGGAAGGCAACAAAAGGAAGAAGGAATGGAGAGAGAAAGTGGGAGATTGAAAAGGTGGACTAGGCTAGGAAGAAATACTGGTTGGCTAACAAAGAGGCTATGAAAGGAGCTGCAATACCAAAGAAAAAGGCATCAGAGACACCCTACCAGCTTCTGGAAAATGAGTCAGTGGATGGTATAAAGAAATGCTATCAGGTTGCAAGGCAAAAACAGAAAGATAAAGAAGATAGTCAGACACCCTTCATGAGGGGTGCCAGCAACAATCTGATCACAAGACATCAAAGGCAGATGGAAGGAATGCTTCCAGCAGCTTCTGAATGAAGAAAACCCCACAGAAACTGTATTGACCAGACAGAGCCTATGATGAGAGAAGAGGAGGAGTCCACAATAGAAAAAGTAAGAGCGGCACTAAAGAAAATGAAGTGAGGGAAAGCAGCAGGCCAAGATGAGGTCACAGCAGATATGATAAAGATGCTGGGTGAGATAGGAGAGAAATGTCTCCTGAGAGCACTTATAGCTGTCCGGAGAAAAAGGCATATCACATATGACTGGAGAATAAGCATGCTAATACCAGTTCTCAAGAACAAAGGGAATCATTTACAATTGTGAGAAGTACAGAGGTATCCAACTCCTGTCTCATTGCATAAAAGTTTTGGATAGCGTGACTGACAAATGAATATGTAGAGTAGTAGAAAGTAAGATGGGAGATGAGCAGTTTGGATTCAGATCAGGATGCAGCACATCTGACCTGATGTTTGCAGTGAGACAGATAGTTGAGAAGAAGATAGAGTTGAGGAAAAAGTCTAAGTGGGCATTCCTACACTTGGAGAAAGCATATAACAAAGTCCCAAGAAAGCTGACTTGGACAGTCCTGTGGTAGTTCAAAGTCCCAGAAACATTGGTAGAATTAGTGCAGGCTATGAACAAGGACCCAATGCCTCAAGTACAAACAATGTTCAGTCTCACAGAGTGGTTTTTACTAGTAGTGGGTGTGCATTAGGGTTCAGCTCTAAGCCCATTGCTGCTCATACTGGTGATAGGCAACATTAGCAAACAGGTTGGACGGGACAGATCAACAAAGTTACTGTATGCAGATGATGCACCATTATAGGCAGACTCTGAACAAGAACTTTAGCAAAGGAGTTGGGGATGGAATGCAAAACTGAAGACGTGTGGGCTGAAAATGAGTAGAGATAAGTCAGTTGTAATGACAGCAAAAAGGGGAAATTAGAAGAAGCTGAGAATTGAGATAGAAGGGTAAATAATGGAACAGGTTAACAGCTTCAAGTATCTGGGAAGGGGGGTTGGGGAGAAGGGAAGTCTGAATGAGGAGGTCAGAGCTAGAATCAGAAGGTCTGCAGCTAACTGGCGCAGAATGTCACATGTAGCATATACAACCAGTACTACTGTGTGGTACAGAAACTTGGGCTCGAGGTAATGGAGATGAAGGGCCTGAGATAGGTGGTAGGATGTACAATGTGAGACAGATGAAGAACTGAGGATATAAGAACAGAAGTCAAAGTAACTCCAGTTGTAGAAAAGGTCAAACAGAACGGAATATGGTGGTTCAGGTGCATATGCAGAAAAGCAGAAGACACTCTGGTGAAGAAGATTTAGGACAGACAGGAAGAAGGCAAGAGTAAATTATGGCATCCAGCCAAGAGGTGTATGGATTGTGTGAGAGAAGACTTGTGACAGTCAGGTATAAGTGTTGAAGAAGGTCATAGAGTGGCATTCAATAAAGTGAGATGCTGACAGTTGACATGACACACCAGCCCCATGTAGAAAATGGAAAAAAGGAGGTTGATGCTGCTGATGATGATGATTTTGTCCAGAACTCTTTTAAGGTATCATAATCATAAAACAGATGCTGCCATTCAGATTTACTCAAGGGCTAACATCTCTAACATTGTTGATTTTCCTTCTTAAACTTAAGTTTTTTTATGTGAAGTTAGAAATAAAATATTTAAGCATTTCCAGAATAATATTTTTCAAAATAAAAACAATGTTTTTTGAGAGATTAGTATCATATAATTTATGAATACTTTTATATTATTTAATTTACATTTGAAATTAAATTGTTGAAAAGCCCCATATATGTGGGTATTCACTTTTATCTCTCATTTTATCTGTTTTGGATATTATTTTTGATTTTCATTTTGCCAGTTGTCCATATTGATGCAATATCCTTGCATGTTATAATGTGGATTACAGACTTTGTTATTTTATAACTAATTCCTTTTCTTCAAATCTTAATTTTTACATTAATTTGACCCATATTAAATGTGGTGTATATAAGATGGGAACAATTGAGAACTCTCATTTCTATATATTCATAAAGTATATAAATATTTTCAAATTTGTTAATTTATTTTGATTCAATCAGTTTAGCTTTGTAACCAGATATTTTTCTGTTTAACATCCAGATTATGTTGTTATTTAATATGTGCATGTGATGTATTACTATGTGTTTGCGATGTATTGAAATTACATTTTTATGCTTTTGTTCATATTGCCTCAAACATTTGCTCCAATTTGCTCTATAATTTGTATCTAAGCATAAAACAACTTTTTAAAATATTTTAAATACTGGGACTACTGAATGTATGTCTATATCTGCAGGTCCTATTCATTCTTGATTTCAGTCTTTAATGTGCTGTTTAAGTGATGTTCTTGTTTTTCTAGAAAGGGTAGACAATTATTATTTTTCTAGACAGATTTATAGGAGATGTCTGTATTATATATTTTTAGGTGATATAACCAATTTGGTTAATAATCTTTTGTCTTCCATTGATGCTTTATTCTATTGGGTGACAGTAGATTTCATATTTTTGAAAAATGACTTGTAGGTGGTTACAACTATGTCATTTTATTTATTTTTTTTTGTAAGAATAATTTCTAGTTTAGGAAACCTCTGGGTGGACAAAGATTAAACTATTGAGCTTCATTTGCTCCAAATCCAACACATCAAGGATCAGAACTCTTCCACAGGAAATTACTGTTGGTGAGTTATGCCAGCAGTTATGCCCTTTTGAGGGATATATTCTCCTTTCTTCAAGTTGGTGCAGCCAAGGATTTGGTATATATAATTTTGGGGGGTGCAGGTGGCATGGTTCCCTGCATAAAACACTTTAAAAAGTGTTTTTTTGGCCATTTTTGAGTTGATACAGTTCAGGATTCCTTTCCTCAGTGGCAAAAACTTTGTCCACTCATAGTAGAAGTTCCTAGTTATTTTACTGTTGAGTTGTCCAAATTAAATCTACTGTCTCGTCAGTGTATGCTGTCTAAAATCCAATTTATTATAATTATATTGATTTTGTTATGGTTAAAATTTAGAGCTAAAATAATTAAAAAAAATAAAGGACTCTTTATCTACAATTGATGCATTTATATCTTCTAGTGTTACCAATATATTATCAGCAAATAATTATATGTTTGAAACATAAAGCTATCAAATTTTGAATCCTTGAATGATTTTAGTCTACTATAACATATGAATAGTTCTATAGATATTACAAACAACAGAAATGACAAAGAACAACATTGGTTTGTTCTTTTATTTTTATTGACTGAGTGATATAAGAACCTTGTGAGACATAAGATTAATTTTGAAATATATATGATTCAACAAATGACATTTAGCAGTAAGCCAAAGTCTTTTAAAACTTAATAGAGTCAAAATATTTGTCCATGTCTAGATTAATAACAGATAAATATATTTGTTTATTGTTTGCATAATTATCCATTGCAATAATTATTTTAATATTGCACTGTGGATGCTTATTTGAACTGTGGTGGTGGTGCTGCGGTAGCATTGTCACCTCAGAGTAAGACGTTGTCCTGTTCGATTCTCAGCTAGAGAGTCTTCTGTGTGGAGACATGCATGAATGGGCGTACCTTCGTTGAAGGTTGTGCATCAGGACCGGCAACTCAGCACGTAAAAATCTACTGCCAATCATTAGCAGACCGGAGTTCCACTGTGGCGACCCCTAACCGGGAAAAGCCGAAAGACACAACAACTGTGGATGCTTATTCAATATAAATCTAATTCAGTCCTCATTTATTAATGTTGCAAAATTATTTTAATCTACAGACTAAACTGACATAATTTCGAATCCATGTTTATTAAATATATTGGCTTATATGACAACCATTAAATACAGTCCTTATCTTGTTATAATGTTGGTGTAAGTACTGCATACTTAACAAAGGGGATATTTCAAACAAAGCTTTTACTTGACAGAAGACTTTTTTTTAACAATATTATATTCTGTCACCACATTATATATATTTGAAGGATAATGCCATCATTCCCTGGCACTTTACAATATTTCACATTTTTATTCTTTTCTTTCATTTCTGTACTAGAAATGTGTTTCTCTAGTCTTTTAAAGTAGCCCTTTAAACATTTTTTATATTTCCTTTAAAATATGCCCATTTCTTTTTAATCTAATACATTATCTGGATGGGCATAGTTTTTTCATAATATTCCCTAAAATACTTAAGGGTGTCTACACTATCGGTGTTGGTTTAATACTTCCTGGGGTGGTTATAGGAATAATATAGTCTGAGATTGTTATTATTTTTGATTTATTAGCTAGTCTATGTAATCCTTATGGGGTAATAGAATATGTACTTAATCTGATTTTATCAAACCTATACAGACATCATTATTTAAACTCTTCTGACAGTCCTGACTTATTTATTTTTGTTTCTGTTACAGTTTCCTCTCTTTGTACTCTTAACATCTTATGTTTTCCTCTGCAATTGTTTATCTTAAGCTTTAAGTAAATTGTAATACCATATTAATATTCCACCTTTATATAGGATTGCAAGGAATTTCATAGTGTAATATTGCAAAAACCTACATTACTATTTGATCTAAATACTGTTTTATTTATTTTAATAGCCATTTTTAAACTCCACCACTTTCATTAAGTGTAAAGGTATTCTATTCAAAATATGTTATTTTTCTTTGTTTTTATATATATATATATATATATATATATATATATATATATATATATATATATATATATATATATATATATATATATATATATATATATATATATATATATACATATATTAAATGTTTTTAGTAAAAAAAAAAAAACAACAAGCTAACTGCTGGTGGTTTATACAGCACCACAAGTAAACATAAATTAAAACCAAATGTCCACTAAATAAAACAGTACATCAAAATAATTCCTTAATAATAAATCCTTAAGTATTTTATTGAGTGCTTTCATCTTTCAACTCTTTCATCTCTTTAATAGTTATTCATCAGAATGAATTACAATCTCTCCCATTCACTTAATATTTTAGAATCACCTCACATGTGATATTGAGTAAGTCAGATGGTCATAACTTTTCAAATAAATTTATATTAATATTTAAAGACCAGTTCAAATATGTTATACATATCAGTCACTTTAAAACTCCATTGCTCTGTTTTTCAAAGCAATAGAACTGCGGTGGTGGTGCTGTGGTAGCGTTGTCACCTCACAGTCAGACGTTGCCCATTTGATTCTCAGTTAGAGTGTCTTCTGTGTAGTGATATGCGTGAATGGGCATTCCTTCATTGAAGGTTGTGTGTTAGGCCCGGCAAGCCAACGCGTAAAAATCTACTGCCAATCATTAGTGGACTGGAGTTCCACTGTGGCGACCTCTAACTGGGAAAAGCCGAAAGACACAACAACAACTAATTGATTCATTCTCATTCAAATGATGGACTGTGGTTGTGTGAAGTTTTATATGCCAAAACATTTCTCTCAGCAGCAGTTTATTTTCCCAGCATCTTTCCTTTGGTGACTTTTCAATTTGCTCTCTAATATAAAAATATGACTTTGTTAAAATATTTACATTATATAGAGTGTTTAATAAGCATTTTTGCTCTCCTGTTTATGTACAGAATATATATGTTCATATGTTCTATATTCTCTTTGTTAAATGTCTCTCAGTCTTCCCCATGTAAAATGAGGTACCATATTTGTCTTCCTCATGTGAAATGAAGTGCAAGATATACACTTAGCTAGGTAGACCATCCCGCATGTATTACAGTTGTATCTATCTGTATAATAAATTGTTTCCCCTTAATTTCCAATGTTCAACAACTGTACTTCCTGAACATGAGTAATAATTATGACTTCCACACCCATTACTAACCTTTCACTATTAAATATAATTTTTTACATTATTTTATGATAATTTCCTAATGTTCCTACAGTTCTGAAATGTAAAGATGAGTTCCACACATATTTTCTCTGATAAATCTGTTGAATTAATTTTCATTCTTCATTTGTGGTTAACTATTTTCTTCAAAAAGTTACCATCACTGCTGTATGTCATAGCCATCACTGTACAGTACTTCGTATTGTCTCTTTGACTTATTATTCTATTTATGTTATTACTAATCAATAACAGTGAATACCATGAATGCATTTCTCTTAGAATGCCAATGTATATCTGTTCTAGTAGTTTCTGTGGATAGTCCCTCGTATGCAGCTTATCAGTAAAACAGCTTCTTATGAATAGATATCATCACTGACAAGTCTATTATTCTTAACCAATTGACCTTTAACTATGTTTCTTTAATGTCTAATGGAGAGCTAAGACAATGTAAATAGTTGCAATGACAACTTACAGAGGCGAGCCATCCTAAGTCTTCTACACTTTGAATAGATCTTCCAGCTGGATAAATACAATACTGTGTTGCAAAATGAGCAAATTATTTTAATACCAAAGGTACATAAAACTTAGTGATTTCATCCCATACATAAAAATGCCTTGGAACTTCACCAGAGTTAGTGAGTGCTGATGATATAATTTCCTTTTAAGGACAGTCCTTTTGAAATTTAAGACAAACCTTCACTTTAAAAGCAACAATGTATGTTGTCATATAAAACAAATTAATCAACTTATTATTCTATTTATGTTATTACTAATCAATAACAGTGAATTCCATGAATGCATTTCTCTTAGAATGCCAATGTATATCTGTTCTAGTAGTTTCTGTGGATAGTCCCTCGTATGCAGCTTATCAGTAAAACAGCTTCTTATGAATAGATATCATCACTGACAAGTCTATTATTCTTAACCAATTGACCTTTAACTATGTTTCTTTAATGTCTAATGGAGAGCTAAGACAATGTAAATAGTTGCAATGGCAACTTACAGAGGCGAGCCATCCTAAGTCTTCTACACTTTGAATAGATCTTCCAGCTGGATAAATACAATACTGTGTTGCAAAATGAGCAAATTATTTTAATACCAAAGGTACATAAAACTTAGTGATTTCATCCCATACATAAAAATGCCTTGGAACTTCACCAGAGTTAGTGAGTGCTGATGATATAATTTCCTTTTAAGGACAGTCCTTTTGAAATTTAAGACAAACCTTCACTTTAAAAGCAACAATGTATGTTGTCATATAAAACAAATTAATCAACTTATATACATATTTTAACTGCTTACTACTGATTCACCTCAATGTATAACATGTTTAATCAGAAAGTATCTTCTTCTTCTTCTTTCGGCTTTTTCCCGGTTAGGGGTCGCCACAGCGGATCACTGTCTGCTCATGATTGGCAGTGGAGTTTTACAGTGTCGAGTTGCCAGAACGGCGCTCAACCTTCCACAGAAGGCACACACATGCACGCACTCACACCTAGGGCCAGTTTAGTGTGTCCAATCCACCTTTAGCATGTCTTTGGGATGTGGGAGGACACCAGATCACCCGGAGGAAACCCACGCGACCACAGAGAAGACATGCAGACTCCGCACAGAGGACACCCCAGCCAAGGACCGAACCGGAGAACCTCTTGCTGTGAGGTGGCAAAGCTAACCGCTGCACCACCGTGGCCGCCCTTTAATCAGAAAGTATAAAATATAAAAATATGAAAAACATTTTATATGATGTTCTCCCAAAGCTTTAAAACACTTGTAATAGAGATGCTATCATGTATGCATGGTGGTTTTGTGTCATTTAATCTAATCTACCACATTAATTCTTTAAATTCTAATAAATTGTCAAAACCCCCCCATCACATATTTCTACTTTATCTATAATGAAAAAAATGAATTTGTTAAATGATGGCCATACTAAAGAATATTTGTAGAGGGCATTAGTTTCCCTTATTTTTTTAATGTTGTTATGCTCATAAATTCTTTGCTTTAACTTCCTGTTAGAGTCTTACTCACATAAAACCCAGTACATGAAATGCATGCTGCCACATAAACAACCATCCTTGTGTTACAGCTGCATCTCCATGAGCATTTTAAACCCTTATTCATCCATTCACTATTACCTAGGGCCCATCATTGATGAATCTGCAGTTTGCAGCATCTGCATTTGGTCATTTTAGAAAGCCCCTGAACACTCATTATATGCCAATATTCCAAGTAGTACTAAACATAACAACCCCTACTATATGCTACATCGGGCACATTGCCAAGTATACAATGCAAATAGTTGTTTTAAAATGTCAGTTTTGATAAACAGCTGAGCCAAATTAATTTTGCTGTCAATCTAAATATAAAATAATATTCAAATGGTTAATATTTTTGCTAGAACTATAATAGATGCACTGTAAAAAGTAGTTGTACTTTTCAGATATTAATCATTTACTTTTCTGGAATAAATAGTACAAATATTGTAATGGTATCTGAAGTATAGCTTTAAAATGTTCGTATAGTCCATATGGGGGATAAAATTATTCCCACAGTGGCACAGCACCAGGTTAACAAATACTGGTGCATATTCTGCTCCCATTGTCACCCTGGACACCTGTCTAAACAGCTCTACCTTGAAAACAAAATAAGTTATTTTTAAATATTAATTCCATCAGATTATAAATAATTTTTGTCTCATAGGGTTTCAATCTTTCAAAACTTTTCACAATCTCAGATAACCACTGAAGGCCTATATCATGTGGAGTCAATGTAAAAATGTTCTTGTCTCAACTCTAACCAAAAATGTGTCTGATAAATATGTGGTTTTGGGAATTTTGTCAAGAAAATCCCATGAGTATTTTAGAACCTGCTGGAACATGCTGTAAATTCCTTTTTGTGATCTATAAAAATAACTATAGGTTCAGTTTTACACCCTGCAGTTACCATTGGTCTTAATGCAAGAGTCCTAAGCATGTTAATTAATCCTAAAATGTTTGGCATTATGGGTTGTTTCGACTTCAGAAATTACTGAATCTTGTTTATAATGAGATCATCTCTGGCTAGTTCATCCAGGTATAAATCAATGCCCTTGAATGTGTGTTGTGCATTTCATTTCTAAATGTAAACTGGTAAATGTCATAATTATATAAATAAGTTAACACCTTACCATTATAATCATGTGTGCTCATTATTACCATACTGCCAACTTTATCAAGTTGTATAAATCTTACATAACTCAATAAACATTTTTTTCTCATTAGCTGTTAAGTTAAAAATGGTCTTTGCATACTATTTTATTTTGAAATAGTTTGTTATATCACTTTCACACAATTAAAAAAAGCAATAATTGATGAAGAACAGGATAAAAATTAGAATGTCTATTCAAGTTACTAAAATCAGTGTAAAAAATGTAGCAATATTTCCAAGAAATGCTCAGTTCCTGAATATATTGCTTAAGTTCAAATAATGCTGCCAGCTAAGTTCCATTGCACACTGGAATGAAGGAAGTTCCTTTCTGACATAGTTTTTTTTACATTTTGTTGTACACCAACAAATCGATGAAATTGTTGATGAAAAATGACCTTTGAAACTTTGGTCAAAATATCTTCTGTATTTAGTTATTCATTCTACATCTCTAGTTGTAGTTGTTCCTTTCCTTCTATTCTTTGTTTCTGTACCCTAATCCATGTAATTCCAAACACAGAACAAATCTGCAAGATCACTCAACATGCCAAGCAAGACAATACAGAAACGATTCCACTGTGAAATGTTGAATTTTTGAAAGTAAAAATTCCAAAAGGACAAAAAAAGTCCAAAACACAAGAGGGAGAAAATTTGTTTTTATTTTTTTTCAGGGGTCATGCCCCTGCTAACCCTGAATGTTGAGACAAGCCATCCATACCCGCAAACTTATATATACCTACTCCATGGTCGCACCAAATTGAAGAGCAGAGAAATCTCCCTAAAGAAGTGAATCATTGCTGGCACACAATTATACATTGCACTGGCAATAATTTCCTATTAGAAACAGTGCTCAGTGTTACACTGTTTTTTTTTTTTTTTTTTTTTTTTGTATTCTACTGATATTTCAGCAGTCTTATCCAGACCATGCATATGGAGCCTACAGGAATATTGGCCAATGTTATAATTATTTTTCTGCTATTCTACTAATATAAAACTAACATTGTCATCACTTTAAGTATGAATACTTCTAGGGATAACAGCGGATTTCTTCAAAAAATGGTCCCTTCTTTTTTTCAAATGAAGAATTTATTGATATTGTATAATCATCTGAATTTAATATTTTGACATCACTCTCTACTAGGTGTGTTAAAATCCTGTGCATTATTTAATTTAAATGTTTATTCAGAATCCCTCTTTTATTGCAACTGCTGAGGCTGTTTATATTCAAAGAAATTAATTTTAAAGTATACATCTATAAGTAGTTAGCATCTCATCCTTTGCTGTTAAATTTAAATCTGAAAAATATTAATTTTAATTTATAAATTGGATTATTATACTTATTAACTTTGTATTTGTTAGTGTCTCCCCTAATATATGTAAGCAGTTTAAACATTTGATACTATAGCCCACAAATTAAACAAAAAAGAAAACAAAACTAACAATGTTTTATTAAAATAACAGTTTACAGTTTGAATATTATTTCTATTCAAACTAGCTTTTTATTGTCCTATATTTCTCCCTTCTTCTTTCCCTATTCATTCCACATTACCTCTGTAATATTTTGATAGAGTAATAATTAATGACTGATTTATTAATAAGCAAGGCCATTATTAATGCATAAATACTTCGTTCCTTGCTCTATACTAAATAAAAGAACTATTATCACTTCGCATTATCTGACTATAGTTGTGCTAAGCAATGAAGTATACATTTATACTTGGTAACTTCCACGATCATTAATGCATGATTAATGCATGTTGGCATGTATGGATATATATATATATATATATATATATATATTATATATATATATATATATATATATATATTATATATATATATATATATATATGTGTGTGTGTGTGTGTGTGTGTGTGTGTGTGTGCACAAATATATAAAATCAAACCATCCTGAGGGAGATTTGAAATTCTTAAAATCAATATACTCTTCATTAATTCTCCCTTGATATATGGATGCATATATTCTTATTCTTTGTATCTTCTAGCTGCTCCTTAAATATGGGGTACCGTCAATCATCTGTATCCATCTATCCATCCATCCACAGTCTCTTTTCTCACTTTTTTCACATTTTGTTGGATGTGACTTCAACAGTGACAATCATCTAGAGCTAAGGTGTATACTGCTGAGTGCCTAGCCCTATCACAATAGTTCTTTCACACCACACACTGACATGCACACTCACTCCTATGGCCATCTTAGAGTGTTCAATCCACCTACTGCATGCTTTGGAATGTGGGTGGGAAACTGAAGAACCCAAAGAAAGCCCACATAAACATGCAGGACATGCAGACTCCAAACAGAAGGCAGTCTAGTTGAGAATAGAACCAGAAAGCCTCTTGCTATAAGATGAAAATGCTATCCACTAGTGCCACTGTGCTTGCTTTGTCACTGTGCCTCCTCATCCATCTTCTGTATGATTGCTTTCTACTTAAGAGAATCTTTATTCATCATGTTGTAAAATGATAGCAAAACAAAAACTATGTTATGCTGTCATTCACTATTTATGTTTTATTTCATAGTTTTTTGATCATTCAGAATAATTTCAGATGCAAATCAACATCATTCTCTAGCTGCAGCTTTACCAGCATTAAGTCCTCCTACACCATGCTTTCTTCATTTTTCTTATCCTTGTCCTCTAATGTTCTTTATCTACATTTCTAATAAATTGAAAACATTTATATAAACACCCCCGGGATACATGAATCCTCCATGTAAGACTAAATAAGTCTTACTCGGAGACTGCAGTTGAATGGTATGACGTCAGCGTGCCATGAATATTCATGAGGGCGCGCTGACTCCACTCCAAGTGTAACACGGACCATGCAGGAAAGCAGGGGGCGTGTCTGACTGCCGAGCAGTCTAAAGTTCCATGCCCCTGCAAGTGTCTGAAATGTAAAATGTCAACACACAAGAGCAAGTCCGCTCAAATGTCCATGTACCCAACACCACACTCCCTGACATTGTAAACCCCCAGCACAGTTATAAAAAGTAAAACATTAAATTTTTTTCTCTAATTCCCGATATAGTTGCCCGTATTTGCTCGTGTGTGCGTGGGTGTGCCCATTGCTTAGCTGCAGTTAGCAATCTCGACAAGGAAGAGCATAATAAGGAATGTTTATGCAAATTACACCAAATAGCAATAGCGTAGTGGTAGAGAATTCGCACAAAGAGGAGGCATTCATGGTTCGAGTTCCACCACTCCCCTTCCTATTTTATGTTCTAAATTAGTATATGAAATAATTCCTGACATATATGATTAAAATTTTACGAAAAAGCATTGAAATGGCCTATGTATCAGTGAACAAAATGTATATTTATAAAGAAACCTGACATATAATTGCCCGCAGTTAAACAATGCTTTATCAAGCACAATATAGTTGCCCGTAGTTAAGCAATGCTTTATCTAGCACAATATAGTTGCCTGTAGTTAAGCAGCGCTTTATCCAGCGCAGTTTAGTTGCCCATAGCTAAATAGCCCTTTACCCAGTGCAATCAGTTTGCGTGAAGGTGCGCGCCGTGCCAACCAGCACACCGTCGGGCAATGTGGAGCAATGTAGAGCAAAGTTGACTAAACACAGCCACGCCCCCTAGCCTGTCTGGACAGTAGTAAAATAAAAAGCAATGATAAGGTTCGAACCCAGGACACTGTGCACCATAATCAAAGTACTGAACACTAATCCATGACAGCTTAGGATAAACAGCCACTGTTAACATACATATACTTATAAATGTTAGATTAACCATTGCTAAGCAGGTCTGCAGTCAGCCGAGAATTTTCAAAAACAGCCAATCACAAAAAAGTGCAGGAAATGTGGCATATTTAAGCCCCATAGGCAGGAATACTCGCCATAAATGATTGTAGCTCCCATCTGCGGTTAGAATGGCTGGTGCTGGAGAGGGTACATGCTTTACATCGCAACACTGGGGCATCGAGGAGTCGAAATACATGGTTTGGCTCCTTGTCCACCGTCATGAGTCAAGACTCCTGCAGGGCCAGTTCCAAGGGACAGAGTACAAAACAGAGGCTTGGAACTGGTTAGCTCATGACCTCACCAGTGTCACAGGCGTTCCTCGGACTGGTGAGCAGGTCCGTCACCGCCATGCAGACCTGAAGAGATGGAAGCAGGACCTACTGAACCATTGGATACAGGAGGCCCGTGGGATGCAAGATGCCCCACAACTGAGTAGGTAGGCATGGAATGCAGTATGTACAACATGCTAATTTTTTTCTATATAATGGATAGGTATGTCTCAATATCCCTTCATTTGCTTCACAGCTGCAGGTGTCCGTGCTGCGAATCAGCCAGCCTATGCAGATAGGCTGCTAAGGCTGTGCCACCAGGCAGGTTAGTAATTATTCTGCATGTATTGTTATATAAAATAGGTGAGAAAGCCTGAAAGAAAGTGTTGTAGCCCAATAACACAGCCATAAAATGCCCTGAATAATTCCTATGCATTTACTGTTATATAAAATAAGTCAGAGAGCCAGAAAAAGAGTGTAGTAACCCATTAAGAAAGGTAAAATATGTCCGGAATAATATCTCTGCATGCACTGTCATATAAAATAAGTGAGTGAGCCTGAAAAAGAGTGTTCTAACCTATTAATAAAGGTATAATATGTCTTGAATATGTCTGCCATATGCACTGTAATATCAAATAAAGGAGAAAGCCTGTGGAAAAATATGTAATGTAATTAATAAAGGTATAAAACCTGGAGTGTGTCTGTGTCACTTACTTTGAAATGTTGTTGTACCCTTGCATTATACAAATAGTACTGTTTTAATAAGTGCTGGCAACCCACAGTTGGGCAGTCCCATCTAAAGTGGTTGATGGAAGTGCCAGTAGCTGTGAAGCATATATACAGTCCTCAACAGTCAGTTACTGGCTGGCATGCATAAGTAAATCTGGCACATGAGTAGCTCGTTAATTTGTTCCGCAGAAATGTGAGTGTGCTACATGAAATGCAGGGTTCTGTACAAATTTAACTGAAAATGTCATGTGAACACATCCAGATATGTAGATAAAGAAATATAAATAAAATCAATAAATATGTAGCAGTAACATCTGCATCTTGGACAGTTAGTATGTCAGATATAGGTCAGGCATATCATGAACTAGCCAAACCCATTACACAACCTAATGCATGTTGGCAAGTATTATAATACATGTAGGGGATATACACCTGCAGTCAACAGGAATGTAGTGTAGACTAAAAGTACTTATAAGATGTTAATTGAGGTTTCTTTCTACACCCTACTGTATGTGCATAAACAATGCAATTCCACACCTCAATGGGTATGTGTAATCTCAACACATTTGTTGGAACATATGTCCTATTGTTCTATAAATACCTGCATTCACTTTGATGCATGTGCCCTGTTCAAACACCACAATAATGGTGGCCTGTTGCCACCAATCATCCCTGCATGCTGTTGGAATGTCCACTGTCGTTCAGTATATGCATGTGTTATACTTGCCATTCAACTGTTGGAACCCTGGTGTGTTGGGTTAATGGGAATATTACTGCATGCTGTTACAACTAATTTGGAATGCTGTTGTTTATGTTGTAATTAAACACACCTAATCACAGAACGTATGGGAAGGCCGGTCCCAGCAGACCCACCTGTCCCTCCTCAGCTGGCGAGTGCACCTGGCACCAGCAGGTCTGGTGCCCAGCCCAGGCTCTCCTCCTACGTTGGTCCTGTGCCACCTTCGGGTGGAAGAGCTGCAGGGGATGGGGCTCATCCCCCCATGCAAGCATGGGCCGAGAAGGGCCACCTGTCACCCTTCGAAGGGTCCGGGTTGTGGTGCATAGGGAGATCCAGTGTTCAGTCGCTGATCCCCTATGCCAGCTCGAGGTGAGAGTGGCGCATCTCATGGGTTAGCCTGCCTATCCTACGTAGCCCCCAGCACAGCCACCCTCGGGGCTCTGAAGATGCAGTGGTGACTGCCCATGGGTGGGGATCTCAGTTCCACTGTTACCATCTGTGGGCTCATGGGCTTGCGATTTCCAAACATCTGTCCCTATCAATTGTGTTCACCCACCCCATGTGTCATACATCGCCCCTGTATGCATCTTATTTGTCTTGTCTGTTTACCTCCCCAACCTACCTCCCAAAATATACCTACTTCCTCTACCTCACTTTCCACTCTCACCTGAAAAAAAAAAAAAGGGCAATCTGTACCCACAAAAAAATTACGTCCCATACATAGCTGCCCATTTCTCACACATGTCCGCTGGACATGTAAACTGATAATTATAATTGACAGTACAACATACTTTGTTGTCCTCACCCGTCTCTCAGGGGTGGAAGGTCTCAAATTTCACTCCAAATTTATTGCATATGCACAGCTGTTGCTGGTAAAGAAATGGGCAGCTATGGACCTTCCCTACACCCGTCCTGCACATCCCGAGCTTGTTTTCCTACTGTCTTTCCCTCTTTGTGCCCTTTTTTCACCACTTTCCTATCTCCCCATTTTCTTTTCTTTCAAAGAAATTAGCGCGGGGATTAGCGAGAGTAAGCACTTTTAAGCAGTAGTAAGCGGGCTTAAGCGAGTGTGCGCATGTGTGCACTTAGCTAAGCATCGCTAAGCATCACGCAAACCCACGCAAACCCACTTACAACTGCTTAAAGGTGCCTTAGTCACTCTATGTCAGGGCCCTTGTTCTGCTCAGTAGCAAAATAAATCACCTCTGTCAGTCTCAAACCACAGACCTTGGACACACTAGACTGCATGAAGTACCACTAAGCCACAGCAGATATACAATAACTTGCTGTTGAAATAAATATATCATGCATTACAATGAAAACGAAAAAGTAACTGCTCCAGCTGAAGAGTCCTCAGTAAAAATTAAATAAAATGAATGAAACAAAACTTCGGACTCACCACCAAAAATATTATTAAAATTGATAGACTTTAATTGAGAAACGGTAAGCGCTTTCGCATATTTAAAAATACGCTTCTTCAGACCATGACTTCAACATAAAACTGTGTACTTATATATAGTCAGATTCCTGCAACATTACTTCAATTAAATAATCAATTAATTAATCAATTAACCATTTACAAGCCCTAACATTCAGTACTTTCTTCTTACATCATGTACATCTGATGTAAGAAGAAAGTACTGAATGTTAGGGCTTGTAAATGGTTAATTGATTAATTAATTGATTATTTAATTGAAGTAATGATGCAGGAATCTGACTATATATAAGTACACAGTTTTATGTTGAAGTCATGGTCTGAAGAAGCGTATTTTTAAATACGCGAAAGCGCTTACCGTTTCTCAATTAAAGTCTATCAATTTTAATAATATTTTTGGTGGTGAGTCCGAAGTTTTGTTTCATTCATGCATTACAATGAGTGAATGTAAAGGAAAAATAGGAAGGCCATAATACAAAGCTTGTTCTGTGGATCTTTACCAGCAATTGTTGTGGAATTGCATTATATGAGTGTGATATGAGAAGCAGCCATTCTAGCAGCAAATAATGTCACAGAGGCACTTTACAACCCCCACACAGTATCATAGCAGGACAAACACTGGCATATCTGATTAGGGCAGAGGCCATACTTCCTAACTGTGACTACTTTTCAGGGATGTCCCTGATTGTGAAACATATTTTAGCTGTGTCCCACTGAATCCCTCTAAAAAGTACTGATGTCAGTCAGAAAGGTGGGGTATTACACAACGAATACTGACATTAATAACAGTGGACACCACTTGTACTTCATAAAAGGAGTACTAATCCATATGCACTGCTTCACTAAAGTCTACACTTACTGTCTCTATTATGTTTAAGGTGTACCTCACTTTTAACTACCTAGCCCTGACTCCATGCAAAGATGTATCTGAGTGTTTCATAGGCCTGGCAGAGGCACAAACACACAGGCATATCAGCAATTCTGCTGTTACACACTCTGCAAATAGCTTTGGTAGGACTTCCACAAGCATACCCTTATGTAGCAGTACAACACAGGAATACCAAAGGATGTAGCCATGTACGGGTAGCAACTGACTGTAGCAATGACATTGTACCAGTGCTAAAAACACCTGTGAGTTGCACAGACAAAGAATAACAGTATAACATCTGTCTACCATCTGGATAGGTTTACAGCTGGGAACTATGCAGACAGACCACCTGCCTTGATAAACTAACAGGTACACACTAATCCTTTAAGTCCAGTAAGATAACATTCACACAATACATAATGCTCTCTGTATGTCAGCATCCCCCCACAATTTAAATATACTTGTGTGTTTAGGGTCTACCAAGGATGTAGGTAGGCATACTCAGTACTGGAATTGTCCAGTTGTCCTGAGAACCCTGTGCTAATGTCAACAATAAAAACAAAAACCCTGCAGAAATGAGTACATTAATATTCACAGTATAACAGTTCACAAACAGTTCATGTGCCAAAAGAATACTTCTTAATAACTATGTTTGTATGGCAGTTAATTATATGAGTAGAAAAGAAACTACATAGTCACATAAATGTTGTGTAAGCATTTTTAGGGGTGAGGTAAACTCTACACTGATAGCTCTGTACTGCAAGTGGCAACAGCCAGGTCTGAGTACAACATGGGCATCACTGTCTACACCTCTAGCTTCAGATATAAGAAGTATACCAACCTTCTGACTTACACAACAGTGTCCACAGCAAAGAACCTTCAATACTTGTAAACTGCAATACACCAACAGATTCAGAGGAAGACACAAGAGTAGTGGTAGTAGATATCCATTTTATTCCTTCTGTCCTGGTACCTCAGCTATTCGCCTTCAATGGGACGCATTAACACAAGGCGCTATATGCTTTACTGGAAGGTTTTATTTCCACTGCTGTATTTGTGGGATACTGACATCATCAGACTTGCCAAACAGGAATTTACCTCTTTTAATGTGTTTTCCCAGTCTCCAAAAAGGGCACTCCTCTCAATGGAAATCACACACACAGCAATTTCAGGATTCAAACCCCTACCTAACTATGTTATGATACTAGAGAAATACGCATTGACATGACACGCTATATGCTTTACTGGGAGCTTTTATTTCCACTGCTGTATTTGTGGGATACTGACATCATCAGACTTGCCAAAGAAGAATTTACCTCTTTTAATGTGTTTTCCCAGTCTCCAAAATGGGCACTCCTCTCAAAGGAAATCATACACATCCCCCTCTCCCACACACACTCAGCAATTGCAGGATTCAAACCCCTACCTAACTTGGTTATGATATTAGAGAGATACACATTAATACGATGTGCTATATGCGTTACTGGGAGTTTTCATTTCCACTGCTGTATTTGTGGGATACTGACATCATCAGACTTGCCAAAGAGGAATGTACCTCTTTTAATGTGTTTTCCCAGTCTCCAAAAAGGGCACTTCTCTTAAAGGAAATCACACACTCAGCAATTGCAGGGTTCAAACCCCTACCTAACTATGTTATGACACTAGAAAGATACGCATTAACACGACATGCTATATGCTTTACTGGGTGGTTTCTTTTCTCCTGCTATATTTGTAGGATGCTGACATCATCAGACTGGACATGGTAATGTGTGTGCACTTTGTTTTATGCAATCCCAGGAATGAACCATGTGGTCAGCAGGTGTTAACAGCTTGAACAGGACTCCACAATTCTTAGCTTGTGTGATCTATCTGTGGACAAATTGCCACTCCTTCATATGATAATAAATATTTATGCACAGATTGTTGATTTTGTGGATACGACATGTGTCTGGGATGTTGATAAAGGGCTAGTCAAAGTCTATGTGGGATGTGTGTAGCTCCTTTCAGTGATGTATGTCCTGGGTGGCTGCCTTGCAAACAGTCTAGAAGGTTTGGGAACCATGATCTGCCCATGAACATACCAAAGTTGGTAGGGTTGTGTGTTTGTCAGCTTCCAATAGCTCTGTTTATGACTTCAGTCATGATGGACTCCATGGCCTTGCAGATCAGACTTCATAGGCTTATAGGACTATAGTTCCCATGGTCTGTTGTGCACCAACACTTGTGGGGTGTGCCATATGTTGCTGTAACACATTGAATAGTTTCAGATCCTGTAGAGAGGGTGAGGCTCAACAGACTGTTCAGGTGCAGGGTCTGTTTGTTCTGTAGTTCACTTATGCCACATATAGGGAAACAATGTAATCCAATTGATGCCATGTTGTAGGCTTTGGAAGGAGCTGTTTACCCATTCTACATGTGACATCTCCTGGTATGATGATAGGGCCTTTTGTCAGTAGGAGGTGGGTATGTATGTATAGGCCTGTCTGACAGGATGTCGGCATTGTCAGTCAGGTACAGTTGGCCTAAGGCTCCACCAGATGTGTCCAGGCATCGGAACTGTGACTTGAGCAGCCCAAACACATGCTCGATTACATTTCGTGTTTGTGCGTGTGCCTCATTATGGTGTTCCTGTTCAGGTGTGTGCGCGTTTCTGATGGGTGTCATCAGCCACGGCTCCACTGCATAGTCAACATCCCCCACTAGGTGACCATGAGGGATGTCCCCACTGGCAAATGTCTGGTACAGCTGTGTCAGATGCCAGATATGGGAATCATGGTAGCTTCCAGGGCAGCCAGCACACACATTCAATATTATGCCCTGGGCATCACACACAACCTGGTAGTTGATGGAGGGGAAGCCCTTATGGTTAAAGGAGACCCTATCCCACTCACCGGCTGGTGCTTTGATGCATATGTGCTTGCAGTCTATTGTACCCACTACCTCAGGGTATTCCGCTATTTGCTGGAAGAGATGCATATTGCTGGCCAATACCTCATGGGAATTGGGGAAATATACATGATCACCGACATGTGCTGACATGGCATCCAGGAACTGGTGCAGTACCCTGGATGCTGATGCCTGTGATATCCCTTCATATCACCAGTTGGTCTCTGGAAGGTACCTGCTGTTAATATTCTTAGACCAACACATACCTTGGTTTCCACTGGGATGGATTCCCCCTCTGTTGGTTCTGTGCATGAGGCGTGGCCTGCACAGCTCAACAATTTGCTGCATGAGGTCTCTGTCCACTCTATAGCGCTCAACTATCTCCAGCTCATGTAGCCCCTGATAGGTTACCCTGGGCCTGTACACTCTTCTCCGTCTCCTCACTTTGGGTTGTCCAGCAGCATTCGCATTGTCACCACCCTCAGCATGTTGCATATGTTGCCTTATAACAGCAATGGCAGCCCCTAACATTTCTTTGTCTCAGTAAAGCTTTTTCAGTTTTCACTTCTATTAGCTTACTGCAGTGTTGCAGTGTCTCTGAGAGAAACATAGTGGAATGTTGTTTGCAGAGTTTTAAGTGCTGGGCTGGGCTGGGCTAGTGTACTGCCTGTGTAATTGCCTGATTCTGATTGTTTTCATTTGCTAGCTCTGCTAGTACTCCCTGGTTAACTTCCTACTATTTGTTGTGCTTCCTTTTCCCTTTCTGTTTCCTCAGGGGGACAGCGCCACGCACACAAGCGCAAACATGCTCACACCAGCTCACATGCGTGCACACATGCTTACACTGACTAAAACTTGCTTATTCTTGCTAAAACATATGCACACAGGTGCAAACACGCTTACACAACTTTAAACAACCTTAGACATGCTTACTCTAGCTTAAACGCGCACACACAGGTGCACACGCGTGCACACAGTCTTACTTGGATATATGGGCATGCACCCGCATGCAAACACGTTGCAAGCACTTCAACAAGAAATGTTAGTGTTATCCATGGCATACATCTTCAATTTCTTGCTTTAGCTAGGGTACCTGTTGACACACCTCTTCCAGTGATGAGTGACTGACAGAAAACACATGCC
The DNA here is from genome assembly GCF_019279795.1 of Protopterus annectens. Lineage (NCBI taxonomy): Eukaryota > Metazoa > Chordata > Ceratodontiformes > Protopteridae > Protopterus > Protopterus annectens. The sequence continues at coordinate 130,864,928 of NC_056732.1, read as the reverse complement.
ACTCTGCTCCAATGAGCTTCACTTCTTTCATACATACCCCCCTCTTGATGTCACCTATCTTATACTCTGATACTCCCCTTATCCTACTCCTACACTCCACTGACTGTGCTCATTTGCTATGTAAACTTGAGATTCACTATCCTTACCCTCATTTGCATAGGATTGCCTACTAATGTTTAGTTACATCTCTTAGACCTAGCTTGCCAACTTAGCAACCTCTACTCGGTAGCCATGTTGTCTTCAGCCTGACATTTCCTTGCATTGTAAATTAAGAAATACAATAAAATTCACATTTGTGGATTTTAATTATTGGTTTTCTGGTTTTTAGAGTGCAGCGTGTTTGTGCGGTGCTGCGCTACTCTTAAACTTCGGAGATCGGGATAAAAAAATATATTTTATTTTTATTTTGCATCTGTGAACATTGCCAATGGCCGTATTTTTGGCCATTGGCATGCTTCCTCAACTGGATGCATCCTTTTTTTGGAGCTGTCACGGCTCCGTTCTGCTATTTGCAGAACGGTACTCAGTTGTCAACGGAGTACATTTCTGCAAATAACACTACTCTTACTCGGACAGGTTCAGGTTTCCTGGATTGCAAATTTACCTCATTTGCATAGCTTTCACCTGCAGTTGAGGTCATTTGCATATCCTAGCCCTGTCTGTTTAAGAGTCGTTTTAGGAGCTCTGTTGCACACCCCTACCGGCTGTTCCTGGATCGCTCGGCGGACATGTTGGCTGCATGGAGTCTTACTCTACTCTTAGACTCCATGCAAGCCTTCATGAATCCGGCCCACAGTCTTGTTCAACTTCTTATTCTCTTTGTTCACATTTTTTTAATCAATATCACTATTTACAATAAATCTTAGGTATTTTCTGTCATTTTCCTTTCATTCTTTCTCTCTCTCTCTCTCTCTCCATCTTTTTTCTTTTCATTCCTTTCTATTCCTCCTTCTTCCTTTAAACATTTTTGTTGTCATTTTATTTTAGAGATACCATCTTATTTGCATTAGGAAATCAACTAAAAATGCTATTTCTTGATTATAGCTACTCTTAAATTAAATAGTCTCTATCTTTTAAAATGACTTCAGAATGTCACTGTAACAACTGCTTAAGCTACACAAATTTGTCAATAATCAATCAGTATATGTCTAATAAGCAGCAACTATATATTTTAGTAGAGAGGTAAATAATAACCCCAGTATTTAACTACCAACAATACTTACTATGCATTTCACTTCTATACACAATTAATATTCCACCACTGGAAACTAACATGCTGTTTAAAGGTTCAGAAAAATAAAGAAATGCCTGAAGTTGTCCCTTTAAAAGTTAGAACTATGCATAGCCTTCTTTATTTTATAAGGTAAAACATTTTATCCCTCTTTGTATGAAAACTATTCAAACCCCCCAATATATTACTGATATTAATACTTTACTGTATAAAAATGGTTTCTTTTTAATAATAGTGAATTAATTGGCACAACCATATGTCATAATATATTATCACGATCTAGCTATTTTAAATTCATTCTTGTTACGTGACATACATATTTATAAATAAAGTGCTATACTTTTTATGTAATCTATAAACATTGAACATTAAACTTCAAAAGCATGATTGATATTAACAAGTAACATGCCTTGCCAGAAAGCACTGTGCTTCCAGTTTCAATCTCTGTTGCCGGTAAAACAATTTTTTTCATATTATTAAATTTATATTCTTAATGACAACTTAACAGATATGACTCTGAAATGTTAATTTTATGACAAAGCTTAGCCTCATCGTATTGAAAACCAGCTACTTGTCAGAGTCTATCATCAGCGCAGACCTTAATATTTTTGAGTGCTTTAAGGATTGTTACCTAGCATTTTAGCATTTCTGTATATGGTCCATAGTAGTCTGCTCTAGTCCAGCATATGTCTGTCTACAATAACTGCCATTGTACTTCACTATTAACTTTTATTTTTAATTTCACAAAACGTAAAATTTGAAAGAAAATACAATGAACAAGAAACTTAACCATCTTCATTTCTAGCATGAATTAGATTTAGTACCTGAAACCAGAACCCCAAGTTTTATTTCCTGGTTGCAGTGAAGGACACTCAGTGTGTATACTCATCTGCTAAGACAACTTGAGTAATTAAGAAATGTACAAACCATGTTTGAGTTTCTTCTGGAAAAATCTATTTGTGGCTCAAGCATGTTATTCTGTAAAAAAAAATCACTATAACTGCAATCAAAGATAATAGCTGTTGCATATTAATGAATCAGTTGGCATAAATATGCAAATTGCTTAAAGTAACCTTAGAAGTAACTATTCTGCTTTGCTCAATTTACTTTTATAGAATAAACGTCAATTACTTGGAGATAAATGCATATAGATCAGTCTGTATAACTAAAAGACCGTTGTTATTGTAAAGCAAAAAAAAAAAGAAAATATTAAATGTTTTGTTTCTGGAATGCTTCCTTCTCATTGTAGAAAAAAATCATGATGTATAGAACAACAATAGTAAAGTCATAACATTCTCAATGAAGCATCTTTTATTGGAAAATAAAATAAGCATAATGAAACTGCTCTACTTGTGGATTATGAATTTGGTATGGCAGCATATTGAAGTGTGCCTTTAGTTTGTCTCAGGTCTTTAACAGTAAAACCTGTTTATATTAACTGTTATGTCTTATTTGACATAAAAAATGCCTTCTGCTTTGAAACCTGTACATATTATAGAACAAATGATATAAATCCTTTTGAAGAATCCATAATCATTTAATACAATTTAACTATTTTCCATGCATTTCTTCCAGATCTTCATTTTAACTGTGTCTAGTCTGGATATATTTCTTCATCTCTGTTGGCAATTTTCTTAGTTTTGATGAAAGATAGGGCATTTTTGAATGCTTCAAAAAGATCTATGCTTTTTGGTTTTGGTATGAATTCCTTGATTTGCTTTCTTTTTTTTTTTTTTTTTGATTTGGCCAAAGGCTGTTATCTTGGACAGTCACTATCAAGTCTGATAATGCATCAACTTTAGGTAGGGTATTTGAGCACATGCTGTTTTAATTGCCAGTTGTTTGTTCAAGTATGACATAAACATTACAGTTGCAGATCTTTGGAGAACTCTCTTTTATTTAGATACTTGGAAGAAGACCTTTGGATCTTTTCAAAGCCAATGATAATTCTTTTTATAACTTCAGGACTTCTAGAATATAGGAAGATAAAAAGTTTACCATGTTGTCCCATACCATTTTAAACTCCTTCTTGGTATTCTAAGTCATCTACTTTCTCTATTAGCCAATTATTTTCTTTCAACAGAAATTGAGCCTACTTTGCCTCCTCACCTATGCTTCCCTCTATTTCATTTATGTTGGTTTCAATATTGTCAATACACACACTCTGCTAATGCAGCATCCATTTTAATACTTCAATTTTCATGTTTTCATTTTCTTATAGGATTTCTCATTTTTTTCTAATTTGCTCATTTTCAGACAGTTCTTAAAGGAGTAATGAAAGTCTTGAAAGCCTGTTTAGATGATGATGAGGAGTAAAGAAAGTCTTGAAAGCCTGTTTAGATGATGATGTTTGTTGTCTAAAAAACTGATGCAGGCATGCAAGGGCAATCTAAAAGTAAAACAAATGAATAGTTTTTTTTTAATTCCTTCTACGTTTTGACAATAGACTGATTTTCATTAGGAAGCAGATTTTCTTTGAATATTCCCTTCTAGATGAACCTTTTATTTAGAAAAATCCTGTCAGATTACTGCAGACCAACTTTCTTTTGCTACCTTTACTCTACCGTCTTGGTCAAATGCTTCATAAAACTCCTAGAATTTTGTGAAAAAATGCAATTAGCAGTTTTTTTTTAGTGGAGAGCTTGAAGAAACATGTCATAAGTATCAGAGAAGAAATATTCTTGCTTCTCACATGAAATGCTAATTCTGGACAAATATCCACTAATGATCTTCTGGTCTCTACTTTATCTTGGTAACAACATATTTACTATTTCAGACATTGTTTTTTTTTTTTTTTTTTTTTTTTTTGTGGAATTACTTTTTTAATTATGCACTGTGACAACAGGACTGGAAGTTGTTTTAAACATTCTTTCAGGAATCTGAGTTTTTTAATTAATTTGATGAATCTAACAACAATTCTTTTACGCTTCAAGCTGTAATACACATCTGCCATTACAACAGTATTTCTCTTTTTTTCCTGCAACATTATACATTTTTTATACTTTTAAGCTCCTTGTGTATCCACTTTTCAGTATAATTTATATTACAATGTATAACTTGCTTCTTTAGGGTTTTATAACTCTTATAAAGCAACACATTGTAAATAGAGTCATTTCAGTTGAATAGTTTTGGTTTTGCATCATATTGAATCCAGCTGATAATCCTTATGACACATGCTGAATGGCTTATAGATTTCAATTTGTTTGTGTTACTTCATGCTCAAACTCAACTTCTCTTCACATTTACTTAGGAAGATGTTTGTATAGATGCTTCAAAAAGATCTATGCTTTTTGGTTTTGGTATGAATTCCTTGATTTGCTTTCTTTTTTTTTTTTTTTTTTGATTTGGCCAAAGGCTGTTATCTTGGACAGTCACTATCAAGTCTGATAATGCATCAACTTTAGGTAGGGTATTTGAGCACATGCTGTTTTAATTGCCAGTTGTTTGTTCAAGTATGACATAAACATTACAGTTGCAGATCTTTGGAGAACTCTCTTTTATTTAGATACTTGGAAGAAGACCTTTGGATCTTTTCAAAGCCAATGATAATTCTTTTTATAACTTCAGGACTTCTAGAATATAGGAAGATAAAAAGTTTACCATGTTGTCCCATACCATTTTAAACTCCTTCTTGGTATTCTAAGTCATCTACTTTCTCTATTAGCCAATTATTTTCTTTCAACAGAAATTGAGCCTACTTTGCCTCCTCACCTATGCTTCCCTCTATTTCATTTATGTTGGTTTCAATATTGTCAATACACACACTCTGCTAATGCAGCATCCATTTTAATACTTCAATTTTCATGTTTTCATTTTCTTATAGGATTTCTCATTTTTTTCTAATTTGCTCATTTTCAGACAGTTCTTAAAGGAGTAATGAAAGTCTTGAAAGCCTGTTTAGATGATGATGAGGAGTAAAGAAAGTCTTGAAAGCCTGTTTAGATGATGATGTTTGTTGTCTAAAAAACTGATGCAGGCATGCAAGGGCAATCTAAAAGTAAAACAAATGAATAGTTTTTTTTTAATTCCTTCTACGTTTTGACAATAGACTGATTTTCATTAGGAAGCAGATTTTCTTTGAATATTCCCTTCTAGATGAACCTTTTATTTAGAAAAATCCTGTCAGATTACTGCAGACCAACTTTCTTTTGCTACCTTTACTCTACCGTCTTGGTCAAATGCTTCATAAAACTCCTAGAATTTTGTGAAAAAATGGAATTAGCAGTTTTTTTTAGTGGAGAGCTTGAAGAAACATGTCATAAGTATCAGAGAAGAAATATTCTTGCTTCTCACATGAAATGCTAATTCTGGACAAATATCCACTAATGATCTTCTGGTCTCTACTTTATCTTGGTAACAACATATTTACTATTTCAGACATTGTTTTTTTTTTTTTTTTTTTTTTTTTTTGTGGAATTACTTTTTTAATTATGCACTGTGACAACAGGACTGGAAGTTGTTTTAAACATTCTTTCAGGAATCTGAGTTTTTTAATTAATTTGATGAATCTAACAACAATTCTTTACGTTTCAAGCTGTAATACACATCTGCCATTACAACAGTATTTCTCTTTTTTTCCTGCAACATTATACATTTTTTATACTTTTAAGCTCCTTGTGTATCCACTTTTCAGTATAATTTATATTACAATGTATAACTTGCTTCTTTAGGGTTTTATAACTCTTATAAAGCAACACATTGTAAATAGAGTCATTTCAGTTGAATAGTTTTGGTTTTGCATCATATTGAATCCAGCTGATAATCCTTATGACACATGCTGAATGGCTTATAGATTTCAATTTGTTTGTGTTACTTCATGCTCAAACTCAACTTCTCTTCACATTTACTTAGGAAGATGTTTGTATATCAGCTGTTAAAAGTTTATTCTTCTATGAATAATATAATCTTTTGCTTCATTTCCATATCTCCCAACAATGTAGCACCACTGTTTATCTATGCAAAAATCTCACTAGCATCCAGTCACTCCATGAGTTTACTTGGAATGCATAAACCATAAAACGTCTTCAAGGAAAACCAACACTCATTTTGATTAATTATTTGAAATTAAAATCAATACTTAATCTCTTACGAACAGCAGTCTATGAGCCCCCTCCTTCAAAAGGCCCCTTTCTTTTAACAAGTGTAGAAAGGACATTTTCTAAAGTTGCCCCATCGGCCTGGTTTGTTTCTGATGCCATCTACAAAGACCATTCTACTGTTGTTTTCATAAGAGCATCTTTAATTATTCATTTTCTACTAGTGTTTCTAAGAAATTATTTCAAAGCTTGTTTGATACCTTCCAGTGCAAATTCTTTTGAGAAGTTGGACAGATCAATAATCCCTATATAAGCACAGATGCTTAACAGCATTTTTTTTCTGTGCATTAAGCTGCTGATATGGTTAGTTACAGTGTAGTACATTTATTGCCAGTTAATATATTTTATGTGCACCTAGTACCTTATGTGCATTACTGCTCATGGCCAGCATGTATGTAATCCTCAAAGCTAGGCATCATTGTTTTAACTTTGTCAGTCCAGCAGTTGCAGTCAATGTTTAACATCCCAGCAGAAATCCAGTCACACCAAACCTCAGTCATAGTCATTATCTTCTTCACCACATAAATTGCATATATCAATGGCACAGTCTTCCACGATATTTGTACATAAAAGTATTTACCACTCGATAATCCCTATTTCCTTTATATATATTTGACTGTACATCATAATTATATCCAGATATTATACCTCACACAGATACATACATGCATACACATATTTCAGGCAGTGGCAGTGCTGCCAATATACCCAAAAGGTCATCCCCATAATACATGTCCAAGTTGTTTTTAAAAACATCTAACTTAGTGCTTGCTTAATGACCTTACTATAAAAGATGTAATCAGTTTTTCCATTTTTAAGTCATCAACATGCAGACTGTAGAGCACCTCAGATAAAGGCAATAAATCAGAAAGATACAACCTAAGCAGGTGTGAGACCAGGACCCAGGACAGAACCTTGCAGTACACATTGACTGTAACCTAGAATTTTACCTGTCCATTTGATGCATGATGCTTAACATGTCCTATTTGTAAGCCAGGCAGTTATTTATCAAGATTTCATTAATACCTTGTTGTTCTGATTTATTGACCAGTGTTGCATATCTACAGTTTGTTGTATGTGAGACTAAGGTTTAGAATCTGTACAGAGTTAACCTATTTGTATGACTTTACTTCTACCACTTCTTATATATTCATAAAAATCTAAATTCCCAACTGTGTTAATAATAAACCTATAACTGCATATTTGTGATCAATCTCTGTTAATTTATCCTTTTATTTATTTGATAAAGTTAATTTATTAGTGTTTCTGTAATTGTGGCGTAACAATTGTATATTCATGGAGCTTTTCTCCATTGGCCTCCACTAAAAAGGGGTCTTGCATGGCCTAGTTGGACTTTCCCAGTAAACAAGCAACATAAATAAATAAGACCTTTTAATATTATTTTCAATATCTTTATATACATTTTTGTGAATTATTTCCTGATAATGTCTGACACTGTGTTGAATTTATCCTGTTTATTACAGTTTTTTAAAGCTATATTTTGGTCTGATTTCCATTTCTAATATTTTTCTCTCATCTCACTTAGGTATCTTGTTCAGATGGAAATTTATCCTCCTGACTTGTTTGCCTAGATCCTGGTGTTAAACTATTTTTTACATTCAATTTTTTTTTCAAAACCTGCCATATTTTTTCTTCAGTCTTTCAAATGAATGTATCACTCCAACTAATTCTACATAGTGACTGTTTGCTTCTGTGTGTTATTAAATCTTCTGTCTGATGGCTTACATTTCAGTTTGGCAGAATTATTTAGCAACATGTTAATTTATTCAAATTTATTTATTGACATTTTTTGACATTTTGATTAATGGAAAAGTCCGGTAAGGTAGGAGCCCATTTTCAGCAGAGGCCTGGAGGGAAACAACTCCAAAGTATTTAAGAACAGTAATTTTACATTATTTAAAAATAAATATTACGGGGTCCACCCAACACTCTCATACTAGGTGACTTCAACTACCCCTCCATCAACTGGGGAAAACTATTCATGCGCCAATACACTGGCCCAACACTTCCTGGAATTCATCAATTCTAATGCTCTGGACCAGCTCATTCTTACCCCCACTAGAGGAAGCAACATCCTTGACCTGGTTATTACTAACATGGGCAACCACTGCTCTACACCAATAGTCAATTCTTCCCTGGTTAGATCGGACCACAAATTATCACCATGAAAAGCCCCCCCCCCCCCGCAAGGGTAACCACCATGAAAAACTTCTCCAAAGCTGACTTTGGACTCCTAAAAAGAGAGGTGGCTAACTTCATAGCACCCATGTCAATGGAAAATAGATGTATGACTGCCAAATCATACACCAATGCACTGTACAAACACGTACACAAATGCATAGAACTAGCCGTACCCAACAGAACCAAGATATTCTCCTTCAAAAAAAGGAAGCCAATCTGGTGGTCCCTTGCCATGCATAAACTCCACAACAGAAGGAAAAAAAACTGTTGCAGAAAAAGGTAAAATTCCAAGAATGGAAAAACTCCCTTATTAGCCTCAACAAAAAATTGAGATCCCTCATCCAAACCTCTAAAGGCAGCTATGAAGACAGAATTGTGGCAGACACTAAAAACAACCACAAAGCCTTCTATAGTTATATCAGTAAGCTCCACGGCTATACCCAGATTTTCCCTGAGTTACTGCACAATGGTACCTCCTATACTGAGCCAACAGATATTGCCAACATACTGGCCGATAGACTCAAGGACAACTTTACCCCTCTTCCCCCCAAAAGACTAATCACAATACTGGAGGAATGCCAGGTACCCAGCATTACTGCAGCACAGATTAAAGCTGCATTTCCAAGGCCAAGAATACAGCTTCCATGGGACCTGACAATATCCCTGGATGTGTTTTACATGAACTACAAAGTGAATTGTCACCACATCTGTGTATCCTGTTCAGTCAGAACCTCATCTCAGGCTTTGCCCCTACTGAAGTTCACAATGCTACAATCATCCCTCGCCATAAAGGGAGAGTGACTACAGACCCTGGGAATTATCTCCCCATTAGCCTGATGAGGCTGATATGTAAGGCTATGGAGCGCATCATCATGGACCTAATTAACATGGATATAGGGAATCTCCAAACTCTAGATCCCATGCAATTTGGTTTTGTGAAAGGTAGATCATGCCTGCTCAACCTGGTTGACTTCTTTGAGTCAGTCACCAGAGCTGTGGATGAGGGCAAGACAGTTCATACAGCCTACCTCAATCTGGCCATGTCCTTTGATACCATTCTCCACTCAGGAATTATTGATAAACTCACCAAACTAGGCATCATCCCCTATATCACTAGGTGGGTTGCAAACTGGCTCACAGATAGAACCCACAGTGTGAAAGTAACAGACTCCAAGTTAGACTGCCATCCAGGGATCAGTCCTGGATCTTCTCCTGTTTAGCATCTACTTCTCAGAAGTCCAGGCCAAAATGGAGGAACTCTGGCTGACCAAGTTCACAAATGACTACAAGCTGGGAGCCATTATTAACTCCCCAGGTGATGTAGACATCCTACAGAAAGGTCTCAATGAGACCAAGGACTGGTGTCAAAACCATAGCCTTAATCTTAATGCCAAAAAAAAAATGTGTCATTATCCCCTTTGGGAAAAACTCAGTTCCCACTAATTACAACATTGATGGGAGCCCACTGAACACTGAAGATGTTATAAGAGATCTGTGGACACAGGTTGACAGCAATCTCTCCTTCGACCACCACATTGCCACTGTTATCAGAAAGTCCTTCTGTGTGGCACATCTCATTACCAAGGGTTTTGCATCCAGGAAGAAAGAGGTCATCATCTTTCTATACTCTTCCCTCATTAGGCCAATCATTGAGTATAATGCCCCATTTGGCATGTACCTATCTAGACACATGCAACAGCTGAAATGACCACAAAAGTACCTCACAAAGAGGATCCTAGGCCTTAAACACATGTTCTACATGGACAGACTCAAAAAACTGTAGCTATTCTCTGTCTCATATCATCTGCTAAGAGACAATCTATGCTTGACTTACAAAACCATGTCTGACCAAGCTCTATTAGAAGTGCTACATCTAAAGAAATCCCAATCCCTCCACACCATATGCTCCAGAGACCTCAACCTCATTATCACAATCAACAGAACATGCTGTAGGGACAGGTTCGCAACCCAGAGACTGCCCATGATCTGGAATAGACTTCCCATACATGTCAAGCAGAGCATCTCGCTGATCCTCTTCAAAAGAAATCTTGATGAGTGGATGGAAAATAGAAAGTTCACCCCGGGGATCACTCCAGTGGCTCTACTTGAGTGTCATGCAGTACGATGCCAGGGCACTTCTATGGGCTAGACTTGTAAAGGCTCCAGGGCCATTAGCCTAGTACACACCTATGAACCTATGAAAAAAATAACTATGGCTTAAATAATTATACTAAATAAGACATAATATGAAAATATTGATTACGGACTGATACAAGTTATATGACAATGATTTAATAGCTACAGAAATTTTAGTGAGTTTATAGAGAAATTAAAAGTATGTTAGTTTACTGCAAACAGGGACCGCAACATGAAATGAACAAAAAGCAGACTTGTGGTATATTTAGAGAGCAACCAAGGCAAAGAAATCAACAAGCAATGAAAAGAGTGAAGAAGAGGGAGTTAGCAGATATAAGATAGGAATAAGTATTTCTTCGCATTTAGGGATATGGTTTATTCTGTTGTTGAGCAAGAGCAGAGCCAGCCTTTGGCTGGGAAGTCTTTCAGAATGGTTTTGAAGGATGAGAGGGTGGGCATTGACCTGATGGATACAGATAAGGAGTTCCAAGCCTTAGCAACTTGTTATGAGTACTGACAGCAGATGTGATAGGTATGAGGACTGACAGGAGTTTTTGGTCACTGGATCATAATGACTGACTGGGAACATAGTTGTATACAATGTTATTTAGTGCTGGACAAACAGATGGATTGTGGATAATTTTATAGGTGGTAAGAAGCTTTGTATATGTTAGTTGATGGGTAGTTCTAACCAATTTAGGCTTTTTAGTGCTATACAGTGGTGGGTTCTGAAAGAGGATTTGCTACAAATTTAGCAACTTTGTTTTGTTAGCATTGTTCAAGTTTTCATTGTGATACCTGAAGGTTAGTAAAGATGGGAGCACCATAAAGAAGTGTGGAGAGGAGATAAGTAGTGGTAAGCATAGCTGTAGTTACATCACTGAGAAAGTTTTTAGCTCCATAAAGCATCCCTGGTTTTTGATGAGTCGTCTTATGTGATTTTGTATATGCTGGTCGAATTTTAAATTATCATCCACTATCATCCCTAATCATTATTAATTAGTATTATTGAGAGATATGACTGTAAATTTTATTGTTTCATCGGTGAGGGATTTTTGGGAAAAAAAAGTAATTTTTTTTTTTAGTGCTGATCATGAGTTGTGATTTATAAAGCCATGTTTCTGTCACTGTTAAAGCTTCCCAAGCAATTCTTTGGAGATATACCATGTTGTCAGATGTACAAATGTTTGTGGAGTCATCTGCAAACTATATTAGAGAGGCCTGTTGTAATGATATGTGGAAGTTGTTGGTGAGAATGTTAAAGAGGACCAAGGATAGAGACCTGTGGTTACAACAGTGATGACGGGGAGGTATGAAAAGAGGGTGAAGTGCCATTTTACTAACCGATATCTATTGCATAGGTAGCTTTTAAACCATAGAAAGATGTGCTGAGAGAGACTTAATGAGGATATTTGAAGTAGAAGTTTGCTGTGACAAACTGTGTCAAAGACTTTAGACAAGTCTAGAAATAAGGAGAGACTAGTCTGCTGTTATCTGTAGCTTTATTGATAGTATCTATGCAGGTTAGGAGTGCTTCCCACAGGAGATAGTTTAGCTATTGTTTTTGAAAACATTTTACAAGTATTTGAAGAGGGAAGATAAGACTGCTATAGGTTAGCAATGTCTGTTGAATTTCCTGTTTTGTGCAGAGGTTAATGTTTGATTTTTTTTTCAAAGAGAGGAAACATGGGATTCCTGGATTTACCTTTTTATAAGGATTTAGACAGGGTTGACAATGGTACTGACTGCTATTTTAATGTATTCATTTGGAAGGTCATCAGCTGAAATAAAACATGGCTTGAGTTTGTTTAAGAGTAGTTTTATATGGGATGTGGGCACAGGTTTGAAGGTGAAAGTGGATGCGATTATACATGGCTGTTGGGCAGGGTTAGAATTAGATGTTGGTGAATCCTTGCTTACAGATATTGCACTATCTATAAAATAAGACTTGAACTGTATTGTGGTCCTGACTGATGAGTTATTTGGAAAGGGGATAGGCTTGAATTTATGGCCAGGATGCAAGATTTCTTTAATGGCTGTCCAGAATTTTTTAGGATTGTGTTTACTATTATTCTGAATGTTATTATGGTATAGTTTTTTTGTCTTCATTAATTTGCATTTTAGTACAATTGCAAAGCATTCTGAAATTTTCAAGATATTGTGGTGTTTTATATTTTTACCATTCTTTCCATGTTTTTTTCCTCTATCCTATATTAGGATTCTTCTCTTAGTCTGTTCCTTTTAGGAAGTAAAATGCTATTTAGGATATTCAGAAAAGTTGTACTGAATTCATTTACAGCATCATCTAAGGGAATGATTTTTAGGAAGTTCCAGTAAATAGATGATAGGGTAGGAATAAACATTTTTGGGGTGAACTTCGATAGGTTGCATGTTATTTTATAAACATGCTGTTTAAGTGGATGTGTGAGATGTCTGGTTTTATAGATTGGGAGATGATCACTGAGAAAGGCAGACATTGTACCTTAGGTGTTGTATTTGCTAGGGTCTGATACTAGGATCCAGTCTAATAGAGAATTTGATGTCTTGCTATAAAGTGTGAGCTACACATTAGTTGTGTGAAACCAAATAAGTTCTCCCTAGCTGTAGGTGAGTAAGACTTTATGTTGAACCAGTTGACATTCACATCACCTAGTAACTGTTTTTTTTTCTTTCTTGTGGCATTGTTATGGATATCTAATGCAGGATGTCTTCCAGTATAGCTGTCAAGGGACTTTGATGTCTTGCTTCAATGTGTGTGGGGCTATAAATTAGTTGTGTGAAACCAAATAAGTTCACACTTGATGTAGGGGAGTTACATGTTATGTCCAACCAATTGTCATGCATATGAACTAATAGTATTTTTTTCTTGTGGAATTATTATGGATATCCATTGTAAATTATCTTCCAGTATAGCTGTCACCAGGAAGGATGTAGAGGATGGTAACAAATATTTTTTAATTCTTCAATTTCATGAAAGTTAATAGAAGCTCTGCTGAACTGAGTGCTGGTATTGGTTTGTTGTAAGGGGAAAAGTTAAACTTCATAACACCATGATCACTGCACATCAAAGGTGGTAAAACATGAAAATAAATTATTATCATTTCCTTAGGAATAAAAACAATATCTGGTATGTTCTGTTTCATCATAAGTTTGTTTAGAACTTCTGCAATTGTTTTTCTTCTTCTTACATTGTAAATAATTTACTTATTAATGCTGTAAAATAAATATTGTTCCAGCCTGTCTATGGCAAATTCATATCTCTAGCTATTATTATTTTTCCTTACAGTGTTTCATGTAAAAAAAAATTGAATTCATCTAGAGCATCAGCTCTTGCTTTTGTTGGTCAATGCACTTTAACAATGGTAATCTGTTTAAGGGTTATCATTATTAACATAGCTAGACAATCTATAGTACTGGTGCTGTTATCACCAATGCTAAGAATCACAGGTCTCATAACAATCTTTAGTCCCTATTATAATACCTCTACCAGATTTTTTGGTAGAATGTCTACTGCAGTAACAAAAAATATATATACTCTAACAGAAATGGATTCCAGTCATTGTTCTTGTGCCATCATTCGCAAACAATAACATCATCAATTTTGTGTGAATGCAGCAAATTTTCCAATAAAATACTTTAATGCTAATGCTCCTTGCATTAACAACCAGCACAGAGAAATCTAATTTTGCTACCTGCAAACTATTCCATTTCTCACATGATAAAAATTGATTCTTGTATTAGTCAAATATTGTAATGTATCTGACGCAAAATTCTCTCCTCTTGTCTTGACAAGTGGACTCCATCATGTCTCAATGCATGTGCACCCTAAAGTAGAGTTGGATGATCTATACATTTCCACATGTTAAAATGGCCTACTTTTTATGTAGGTGTTCACCCCAAAAAACTTTTCATTCACACTGATCTGACTCTTTTTTTATATATAATTTGTTAAATATAAATCCTTACATTTGCACAAGTTGTATTATCTAAGAGAGCTGTAAGTTCCCCAATAAAAATCAATGAATCTTTAAAGATAAGATAATTTCATCCAAAATGAATAAAATAGTTTCTTGCTTCTCTCCATTCAGGTGTCCTAAGGCACTACTCACATCTTTTATTTTGATCCTGGCAAGCAAAACATCCTCCAATGTTTATTGCCCTCTCTAAAATGTGAGTGTCAGTTACTTTAATAATTGAATTTCCAATTACTAACACACCATTTCTGACCTGATTTGAAACAAATCTAGTATGTCTAATTCAGTTATGTCTATTCTTTCAATTGTTAAAAAAATAACAGTCTTCATTTATGTCAGTGTTATTACTTTGTTTTCAGCAGCTATGTTGTTTGCAAACATACAATTCTGCTATAGCTGTCTTTGTACTTCTACAGTCAGCCATGTTGTTAGCCTCAGCCTTTCCCCTCTTTATCCTAAAGGTAATGTTCTTTAATCTTTCCAAGTTCACTTTAGATGGTTTCCTTTTAGCCTGGCTCTTGTCTTATTTTCTACCTTCTCTGTTGTAATAATGATGCGACTTTTTGAAGACTGAATGATTTTTAATTCAGTGATGTTATCATTCCATATAATTTGGGCATTACATATCAAAGTACAATCTATTTTTAATATAATTT
Source organism: Protopterus annectens (assembly GCF_019279795.1). NCBI lineage: Eukaryota > Metazoa > Chordata > Ceratodontiformes > Protopteridae > Protopterus > Protopterus annectens. The sequence continues at coordinate 130,849,633 of NC_056732.1, read as the reverse complement.
TGCTGAGAGTTATATACATTTGTCAGCTTTTTTTACTCATTAGTTGTTTGTTTTGACTTTTTCCCTTTCATTTTTTTATTTTTTATTTTTTCTTACATGCTCGGAATCCTCTGATTGCTAAATACTTGTATCCTGAAATACAAAGATACTATCGGTAGTAACAAGTTTAATTGGGGTTTGAATGATATTTGCTATTTGCAGAGGGCACTTGCTTTTCTAAACACATTCTGTTTGCACTTTCCCTAATATCGTGTATTTCATTAACCCAGTCCATAATATATGTATCCAAAACTTCCCAAACAGTGCCAATTGTACAAGTGCAATCATTCTCAGCAAGTCTACATTTACTATCAATGACATGAAGTGCATACATCAAAAAAATATATACACAGACAGTGACTAGAAGTCATGACTGAACCTTGGGTTATAGATATGCAAGGCAATGGTCTTAAACACTGCAACACTATGCTGCATGTATATCTTTCAGTGTCACAATATGTTGAACATTGGTTTTAAAAATGGAAGACTGTAAGATGCATTTAGCCCTTCAATTCTCAGTTGCTTTAAAAGATAAATGTTTTTATGTTTTAATTTAGTAACACTATTATTTGCAAACAAAGGAGGATTTGACACTGAAATTATAGGAGTAAGCCTGATGCCCATTAATGGTTCTTGATGCTATAGGATGGGTGGGAAGAGATGCATGACTTATATCACTTAGCTTACCCAGGAAGCAGAGTTGTGTTAGCTTGTCTTACTGTGGTGACCTGCTATTCTAGGGAGTGGCAAAGTTTGCTTCCCTAAGAACAGGCCCAAGGGGGGGAAAGAACATGGCTGTGTCCATCCAAGCCAGTGCCATAGTCTTTGTGGAGCTGAGTGAATGCTTGCATGCCTGCATATTAGGAGTATAGGTAGTTACTATGCATTAACATGAAGCCCGCCTCAGCACTAGTGGGTGAACTTAGCAGCCATAAAATGCACTCAAGATTTTCAGCCAGCCATCACCATGACTGTTATTGCAGTTGTCATGATATACACAGCCGTATTCTGGCTATCACTGCTGACCTTATGATTTGAATGTATGCGATATATTTGTTGCTTATTACACATGGTTCTCCTTGGTCTGTAATAGTTAGTAAACCACACAGTTTACAGTTTACATTTACAATACAAACTCTAACAGGAAATTTACATTTTCATGTTTGCTGTATTCTGCGCTGGGAAACGAAATGTGTTTTGTAAATATAAGGTCAAAGAAAGGGGACAGGAAACCATTAGAACAGATGATCAGCTCATGAGTTCTGCAAATGCTCTATATAGGAGAATCATGCATGCTCTGAAGCGGTTCTTCTCCAGACTTTTATTCCATTGCCAGAAACCAAATGTCCTGTTGCTGGCAGACTGAGATATTTCACTCTCTTCATCTGTGAATAGTGTTATGCTAAAACATAACATCTGTACCACCTATGGAGTGCCTCTTCAAGACTTTCTTGGTACCACAGTGTAAGATTAAATAAAAAAACTGCTGAAAAGTATCATGAAATAACATGAGAGAAATTATGCATAAATCAGAAGCACATGCATACACATATACCCCCCCCCCCCCACACACACACACACACACACACACACAAAACAGGTAATCACTGATTGTTTAAGCCTATGATTCACTGCACAAAATACGTATGGTCTTTAGCTGATCTGCAGTCTTAGTTTCATTCATGTTTTGATGACATTGCTAGTCAAACTGTATGTTCAGCATTGCCAGAATGCAAAGTTCAGGCTCACAAACTTCAATGGAAAGACATTATTTTACAAAATTAGCACTTCTTAGGGAGCTAGCTGCCTGCAGATGTATGCTTGCCACCATAGCCACAAGGGTCATGATTCTTTAAATGAACTTGATCTTGTCACAAATAACAACACTGAGAGTTACACGTTTGAAATGTAGAACTGTACAAAGACATACAGAGAGAGTGTTTTAGTATGTACAATAGTATACTGTGCAGAAAGGCACTAAACGTCCTTATCTGCAAAAAAACAGTATCCACATTGAAGATAAACACATATGCCGTAGGCACTTCTGTTTCACATCATACTTTTGTATGAAATTTGTCATGTTTTGCCAAGCTCATTTCAATTTTTCAGTTTACTTACACAAATACACACACACACACACACACACACACACACACACACACACACACACACACACACACACACACACACACACACACAAACACAGACTCACATACATAGTCACCCATTTTTTAAAAGTGCCTTAGATGACTTTACGGGAAGTAACATTAAAATGTGGCAGATTATTGGCAGGTGTGAAGAGTATTGGATATCTGCCTGGAACATATATGCATGCACACCTTCTAGGCCTTAATGCGGGGTGCTAGCCAATGCCTGGCTTTAGTTCTCTCTTTCCAGTCATAATAGAAACTCATGTAAAACTGTTCTGTATCTGCAGGTGTTGCACACATTACCCATTGATGTGCCAGTAATATTAAATTAGAATGCATTTGGTCTCTTTAGTTATGGCAAAAAGAGCAAATCCTCTCAGAAATATGACTAAATAATAAATACCAAAATACAACATTACATGAAAAAATAGTCACAAAATACAAATGAATATGAAAATAAATAAGCAAATGTTGTAACGATGTTCTAAAGTGCAGTTTAGCTTAGCCTTTTATAGAAATGGGGATCATGAATTCCCTTCTGTATGTCAGAGTAATGCAAAGCAGACTTATATTGGTGGCACGTCAGCAGTTCAAGTTCTTTTCATTTAGAAAGAGCTCACTAACAATTACTTTTTGAACTGACCTTAGAGTCACTCTGGACAATGTCAATTTCTTTCCAGTGTGCAGTTATATAAGTAACTAAAATTAGCATGTGGAGTGTCTAATTTATGGGGTTACAGATAATTGAGTGGGTAGCATACAAGCTTCTTCATAGTCTACTGACTGGTACTGTCATTTAATGTTGACAAACACTCCATGTGTAGCAAGTGTCTTTTTGTTTATAAGTATATTTATATGCTGCATGAGAAACTTGTTAATTAGACATGAGTACCATCAAGTCTGTCTTCCATCATGATTCAAAATCCAGGAAGCCAGGAATGGGGTGTGGAAGTATGCGCACAAATGAAAAGCTCAGCTGGGACATTACAATCAAACCATTTGAAATTTGTGTTCTGTGCTACAATTAAAATGGAGAGAGACATTAAATGTGTTTGGTCCTTGCAAAATGTAGATGGGAAGCTATCCTTGAATGCCACTAGGCACTGCAGCATGAGGGAGAATATTGTTGCCTGTAGCCTTTCACAGAGATTCCAGTGCTGTGGAGTAAGTCAGCACTGAAACAATTTCATGAAGAGACACCTGCTGATAAAGGAGAAGTTGTGGGATTCAAATCTTTATATTAATCTTCAAAACTCTCGAGTTCAAGCCACAGACCTGTGTGTTTCATCATCTGCTTAATCTGAAATAGCATGGATTCACTGACAAACAGAACCCTTACTAATAATCTCAGTTTTTGAAAAAAAAAGTTTTAAAATAATTTGTCCCAGTCCACTTCAATAAACACATCAAACCAAATGAAGTTTGACAACCTTTATTAAACTTCCATAAACATAACTTTATTGACCAGTAGCCATATAACTGTTATTAATCACAGCATAAACATCAATATAACTGTTAACCAGGGCAGTGTGCCTTGCTCATCCTAACTAAATAAGCAGCGTCCTTATCTCCGCTCGCTTATTTTACTTATCAAGCAGCGTGCCATCTCTCGCTTTCATTTCCCACTTATTGAATTAAACATACAACCAAATAAGCACTGTCCTTACCCCCATTCACTTATTGAATTGTCATGAACCTCCAAAGCCCTATCATATAAATACCCAAAGCAGCCAATTGCCAAGCAGCCAGAATTAAACTGACGATCATTCTCCAATGTCAAAGTAATACCCATACCCTTGTATAACCTATGTAAATCAAACAATCCCCACTTATCCTAAGTACCAACAGTAGTTTCATAATTACATGTCATTACCTGCCAAATGTACCAACAGAACTCTACGAAACCCAATGTCACCTGAAAGAAAGCAATGTCAATTCCATGCCATCATGCCTAACTGCAGTCCCCTTTACCACCCAATGGCTATAATAATGACCAAAATGAGATTCCTTTTTCTAAAAGACCAATTTAATAGTAATCCTGCCATCATACCAACTATATTATGAGGCAAAAAAGCATTTCATGACCAACATATAATTTGCTGACCAACAAACCACTGTCCTACTGGCTTCAATACATTCATAAAGCAGTTGCCACACAGACTGTAGCCCAATTAACCTCCATTTACCAACTCCACCCCTCATAACAAAAACTATCTTGTCAATAGCCAATGTCTGCCCATCTTCAGTATCAAACCTACCCCAACTCTTCAAGCATATGAACCACTGTCCAAGATTTAGTAAATTCATGTAACTCTGTCACCTGTGCCACTATACTAATTGCAACTAAATCCTCCTTGAACAAATGAACTGCCTTAGCTTGTTCCCAAGCCTGAACCAAATAACTCAACAATCCTTCCCACCAAACTCCTTCCCCCAGACCGCTGCAAAAACAATTTAACAAATCTAGCAATGCCCTACCATATGCCTTCCTTTTAAAAGCTGCCCCAGACTCCTGCAGCAAGCATCTAAACCTTCTACCCAGCCTGACACACCTCATCTAGCCACACCAACAACCCAGACCACTGTCATATTAACCAGATGAAAATGAACCCTTTTCCCCTAACAACTTCTCTTGCTAAACCTATGACACCAACTAAATTGAAACTAACTCCAAATAGTCAACATCCCTCCTCCAATCGTACTTTGCTCTTGTCGGCCAACAAGCCACATACTAATTTCCCAAATTAAGCCCCCAAACCAATACCTTCTGCTACATTTGTAAACAAATGCAATCCCCATGAAAAATCCAATCCCCCCAAATTAAGCCCCAAACCCAATACTTCCTGCCACATTTGTAAACAAATGCAAGTCCACATAAACAATCCAATCTGTCTGCCAAAAGGCCATACCACTAAACTGGTCCAAAAGATACCACAATGCTAAAGACACAACAACTTTTTAATGCTCACCCAAATGACCTGAGTAAACTGCCTGACATGCAATCTATAGGAGTCCAAAAAGCTCAGCCACATCCTTATTCCATTTCTTGTCCTTGAATTTCCCCCTCAAAACTTTTCTTTCAGTGTGTTACCTTCACATCTGGTAAATAAACTTATCATGGCCTACATCTGCTAGGAATCCCAAAACAATGCCATCTAACTTCTGCCTAGCTAATGGAACACCCAGTTCCTCACATATCCCCCAAAACAGACGCATACCTACAATGTTCCATCAAACCGTACCTACTCTTAAAATTCATACATATAACATACCACCTCCTAGCAGCCCATAGGAAAGAATATCAAATAAACCCAATAACCTGTCTGTCCATCATTCCTGTGCCACCAAACCTTCAGAATCTCTTCCTTCCTCTATTTCAATCAAGTGTGCGAAAACCTACATACTGCCCACAAACATACCTCAGCACCGCCCTCTTTAACCTACCAAGATTGGCAAAGCCAAGGCAGTATTCTTCCACAACCAAACCACCAGTCAATAAATGAAACCTAACAGCTAATGAAACTTAACACCCAGTTGTCTCCTGTCTTTAGGCACAAAGCCATTAAAGCCTCCAAACCCTTACTTAACTACTTGCAGTTTCTGATTCCATCAGACATTGAACCCCATCCACATCAATTAATTCAAATTATCCCCATAATCCCCCATTCAAAACTCTTCCTCTAACCAAAAGTGGTAGGGGAAATGGTCAAAAGACCCCCTTCCCTACCCCAGGGCTTGCTTATCTAATCACTCATCTAGATCCCAACGTCCAACCCAACCTCAGTTGTTATGACTTCTCTCACCTATGGATGACTGCAAACTACCCATAATTAAACCTAACACCTGCTTCACCATGCCCCTGATGTATCTCATCCTTACCTGTCCACACACTACTCTCATGCTGCACAAACTCTCACATGCCTAAAAGAGCACATGAAATTGTATAACTACCTATGACCTCATTGCGTACCACCCAGCAGCCAAAACACCCATTGTAGTAGCATCCATCACCTGACTAGACCACTTCCTTTGGACCACTGGCTGATGCAAAACTCTGCACTTCCACCATCTGTGACCTCACTGCATAGTGCTCCAGCAGCTGTAACACCCATCACAGCAGCATCCATCACCTCTCGAGACCACCATCTGCAAGGAAAAGACAAATGTAAATCCTCTGAAATAGAGGGATAAAAGGCATTTGAAGACCATCTCCCTAAGTGGATAAAACATTACATAGTTGTGACAAAAGTAATCAAAATCTATTAAAGGTGCAACTGGACTGCATGAAACAGATTATTAATAAGTCCTATCCTTAATCCTCTATACCAGTTACCAGATTAGACTCCAAGTCAGAGATCCTATGCCCCAGGCCTATCCAGCTAACCTTTACCCCCCATGTATCAGTAACTGTACTAGCCCTTTCACTCTTCCCTTCCTCACATTTCCTGAGTTCACCACATACTAAAGCTTAAGCCTTCCTTCTCACTACTCTCTATACTTTACCTTCTATTCCCCTTTGTGCTCAACTTGCAAGACACAAATAGGTAAGCTATGAACCCAGAGTCACACAGCTTCACATACTAGTTCTGGGATGACTAACAGACTTGACTGCTCAACCCTACCAACTCAGATCCTTATAGGACTAGTTTGCTGTCATGAACATCTTAGTGCACTAATACATGCCTACAAATATCTACGACAATGTGCACTATACACATACTCCAACATCCAGCCTAGGCACACTCTGACATGCCCAGATGCTAATCCAGCCAAAACCCTAACTAACTAAAGTAAAGAAAGAAATATAAATCATTATTAACCAGCTCCCTGACACTTACCCTTACTGCATACCTGTATCCATGCTAACACATTTCACCTGCAAAAACATGCAGGAACAAAAAAAAAAAAAAAAACTTGAGCTATAACCCATAACTCTCAGCCTTCCATCACCAATGTGAGAACACTACCTCTCATAAAGTGGAACAAATGGGCAAAATGTGTAACACTTAAGAATAGTTTACTAATACATCCATCCACTGCCAAGCAGCACCCTGGAAATGCTGCAAATCATTTGTTAAAATTGACTGTCAAAAAAGCTTTATGACTGTTAATTGCACTATGCCCATGCATGAACTGACACCAGGAGCCATTTTCTCACCCGCACACTTCTTAAACTTGTGGCAATGCCTCAGCAGTGTAGCATCAACCAGAGTGCAAGCATGATTCAGCACAGCTACCAATTAGTTCATCCTCACTTTATCCCTGTAAACAAATATGCACCTGCCTCAACCATAACAAAGTTTTCAGCAGACAAATCAATGCTTGGGACTATTTTCTTTAAATCATGCACTTCAGAATGTCCTCCAGAAATGGGGACCAGCAGGTGAATGGCGAAGGATAAAACAAGTCACCCCTCCAAGAGATCCAGGAAGCACTGTTAAAAAGGAAAACGACAATAAAACCCAAGATTTGCTGCCTGTAAATGCAGCACACCATCTTGTCACCAGACAGCAGCAGAAAAGAGAGAGAGAAAAGCAAGACATGCAGAAGCAACACGTATTCAAAAGCATGCCACAGCACCCAAGCCAGCTGGGTCCCAAACTAACTGCCACATGTGGACTGAGTAAAGACCTTCACTGTCCCCAACAACAGCATCACATCATGCAAAAACCATGCATGAAACCAAAGACGGCACCTGTAAAACAGATACACACTTTCAGTAGTGAGGCAAAGCCCCTCTAAACCTCCAAGTCAATGGCATTAATCAATGAGTGCCTGGCCCTACAGTAAAACACCATGCTCCCAAACACACCACCCACCAACAAAAAGGCCCAAACAAAATGATGCACCCATATGAAGCTAGCGACCAACACGTACAACATACAATTCATATCACCATTAACACATTTTTCCCCAATATACCTGCAGGTCAGGATGGACACCTCAGTTCCCACACCTCTCTACTGTCTCCAGAAACAGCACAAAAAAGAGGCGGCAGTGCTAGGGCCACTAGCTGTGGCACACAAGCCACCAGATGCCTTAACCCAATAAAAGAAGTAAGCAAGAAATATGACAAAACCCTAAATGAAAGAGGGACAAAGGCCCCAAAACAGGGACAATGTGAAACATCAACCTCACTAACCCAGAAAGCCCAGAGAGCAACCAGCTGCATTAGTGCAAATCCTCTGAATGGTATAAAGACTGAAAACAAATGTCTGTCATCATCCTATATTCCCATTTAACACTTTCATCCCCCCCCAACTAGCTTTCTTCCCCTACCTTCTTAGATTCACAGTTCTGTCTGTACCTAACTCCCACCTGTAGATGTCCCTGGACAAATTGCTTTATTACTAAGCCACATGAATTAAGTGTGGATAGCTACAGAGTTGCTAAAAGCAAATGTAATATGTTTGAAGGTGTTTTTATACACACATAAACGGAATTCATATGTTAAGCAGTCACTGTATGTTCCTACATTGCATTCCTATCACTCCTTCCTCCACATCGTCCATAATAGTTCTTCAATGTAGATACCTTGATAAGGGGAACACCTTTATGCTATAGTTATCCCTGAACTGCTAAGGAATTCTGTGGTTACAGTTACAATTGCACAATATCTGCTTGTTTGGATTTGTAATAGAAGTAGAACACTGACCCAGTGGGCCTTTGTTTCATTCTCACCCTAGATGTATTATCAGTTAGCCAATCAGAGGCTGATGGAATCAAAGCCTGGGCCACGTGAAGGAGCTCATTAGAAGCTCTGAGTCTTAATCCTCCGTGTTAACACTGGATGTATCTGGAACTACAAAACAAGGTGATTGTCTTTAAGCAAAAAAACATACTGTACATTAATACCACAGTTGCCAATATAAATAAATAAACATCAGCAAGTGATCTCTAGTGGCTGGATATGATTTTCTTTAAAAGACGTGGGTGAACAATTCTAAGAATAACAGATCACAGGCAAGGTCAATGTTCATAGATTTTCTTGTTACTTGAGAAAAGCATACAAGCTGCTTTCTTATTTTTATAATTGCAATAATCTGTTTCGGACTGGTGTTCTTTAAAACTGTTTTTTACATGTCAGAAGCTGACACTGAGTAATAATAAAAGTTGTAAATATGCAGAACTATTTATCAGTTTAGGGAAAGTAAATGAGCTTCCTGATGAACAAATGTAGACTGACTTCAGAGTCACAAAGCAATTTCATTGTTTATTAGTAAATATACATACACCAGGCAGATAGACTGAAGTCAAGACCGATGTGTTAGAAGATACTCATCATTTAAACACTGCATGTAAGATTCATAATTATAATTATTATTTCTAAAAGGTGTTACGCACATCAAACTTATATTTAAAAAAAAACTCTATTCCATGCAAAAATTCTGAGATCAAAAAACTGAAACAGTTTTCTGAAATTGAGGAGCAAGAGGGTGACCCTGCAGGTGAAGGGCAGGAATCTGCCATTCAAACACATTTCCTCTGGCCCCATTCCGATTCTATCGCAGAACAAAAACAAGCGAGGTCACATATAAGCTATTTGGCCAGCCTGCATATGCTATAGCTTCAGTGTGACACCTCATTTTCTCTCATAATGATTACCAGTTTAGATGTATGGCTACCTTTATGGAAGATGGAAACATCAACAACATACCTTACACATCTCAAGGTGGATATTGGAAGCATTATGTTCACAAAGCCATGGTAGAAGTGGTAGGATGAACATGACTAGGTGAAACTGTTAGGAAAAGGATGAACACACATCTAGCACTGGCCAAATGATAGACAAGTTGGGGATGAAATAAAAGACACTCTTTGTATCAAGAACTTAAATGGTAAGGCAGAAATGATAGGCAAACATGATAGGATATGATAAGCAACCATGTTAGGATAAAACAATAGAAAGATAGATGGTGTCCATGTTTACAGAATATTTAGGGATAGTAAATTTAGCTAAATCTAATTAGACCACCATAACTACAGAAAGAAGGAAAGAGAGGTAGGGCACTGAAGTATGAATGGATGAGACAGCCTAGCCTATGTTTTATTGATTCAGTTTATTACTATGTAATGTCACTGTTAACTGTCCAGATATCTTTCTAGCATTGTAGTCAAATTAATAATTAATCCTTTTTTATACATTCAACAAGACAAGTGTTCATTTAAGTAATGGCCATTTTTAGTCTAAGAAAGTCTGTTTTCATAATGCTGTCTCATAACCCAACACATTTTCATCTTTATTTATTTTGTTTTGACTGATTTCAGTTTTCATATTAAGATGGCTATCTACATTCAAGATTTACTGAAATGTGAAGACCAAACCAAATAATTGAACTTTATCAAATTAGAATAATTAAAATTGAAAAAGTCTGTGTTAGTTACTGGAATTTTCTGCTGCGGTGTTTTGCTACACATTAGTAGCCCTGAGTAGTCACAGCTATATTTCTGTTTAATAAATTGGTTTATTATTATAGTAGCTTTGAAGCAGCTGAGATGGTCTGCTTTTTCTTGCCATTGCCCAGTAGTTAGTTAAGGGGTTAACAACTAAATGCTTTTGGGACACCTAGTGGCTATGACACTGTAGCTGTCTCTACTACCGATAAGTATCAGTCAGTAAAATGGCATTCCATGCTCTCTCTCCTTACCAACCAGTCACCACCGTTGTACCAAAAGACTCTATCCTTGGCCCCCTCCTTTTTAACATTTTCACCAACACAATCTATACTTCCACACATAGGCCACCCTAATATAATACACAGATGATTCCACCCTCATTTGCACATCTGACAACATGGTACACTTCCAAAAAAGTACTCAGAAAGCTTTAACAACCACTGAAACATGACTTTGCAACTACTCATGCTCAACCCAAAAAAGACCAAACTACTACTTTTTACCCCTCTCTTATGAAAAACAACATTTAAAGTACTCTCCCATTGAAGTAACTTCTTGTATCAAAATATTAGGGATAATAGTAGATAATAATCTTACATTTCACCTACAAATACAAAATTGCATAAGAAAACTTCAGCAAAAACTAGGGATGTTTTACAGAGCCAAAAACGTTCTTGCCAACACAACTAAAACTACACTTGTCACTACTTATCTTCTCCCCACTCTTCTTCATGGCACTCCCATCCTTACTAACCTCCAAGCCTCACAAAAATTAAAACTTGAACAATGCTATAACAAAGTTGATAAATTTGCAGCACATACCCCATTCAGAACCCACCACTGTATAACACTAAAAAGCCTAAATTGGTTAGAACTGCCATATCAACTAACATATACACAACTTGTTACCGCACATAAAATTATGAAACATCCATTTGCCTGTCCAGCAATAAAAAATATTCGACATACTATGTTCCCAGTCAATCATTGTGATCCATTGACCAAACACTCTTGCCTGTCTACAAACCTAGCGGTATTGTCTATACTGATACAAAGATGGTAGGGCCTGGAACTCATTACCTGTACCCTTGAGGTCTATACTTTCCCTTCCATGTTTCAAAACCACTCTGAAAGACTTGCTAAAATCTGGCTCTGTTCTTACTCAGAACCAGGATAAACTATATCCCTACATGTGAACAAATACTTTTTCATTCCATATACCTCCTTACTCTCCCTTCTTCATTTACTTCCTTACTGCTATCAAATTCTCTTCTCTGGCTTTCTCTCTAAATATATCATAAGCCTTTTTTCTCTCACTTCATATTGCAATTCCTACTAACTTACCTTTAATTTCTCTACAAACTGCCTAAAATTTTTCTGGATATTAAATGATTGATTGTCATATATCTTGTAGTGATTCTTAAACAATTTTTATATTATATCTAATTTGTTATAATTATTTAAACTGCAGATGTTTTTGTTTTATTTTTGAAGATTGTAAAATTATTGTTCTTAAAATGTTTTGTAATAATGTGGAGCTTTTCTCTCCATGCCTCAGCTGAAAATGGACTTTTATCCATTTGGACTTTCACAGCCAGGAGCGGCTTTAGGTCAACTGGTGCCCTAGGCAAAAGGGTTACACGGCTCCCCTCACCACACCACACCACTCAGTGCCCCCATCCTGATCTACTTACAGCAAATAAATACTAGAAAAGCACCCCTGTTAGAGCGGTGCCCTAGGTGGCCACCTAGTTGGCCTATGCCTAAGGCTGGCTATGTTCCCAGCAAACAAATGTCAATAAATAAATGTCAATAAATAAATAATGCCACCACACTCAAATTAAGTAGAATTCAAAGCAGCACACAAAATCATATCAGCCCAGAAAAGAAGACAAGAAAACCAGGGAATGCAAGCTTATAGACTTGTCTGTGTGCCTAACAACAGTAAGCTGTGAGACACAATTTTATTCAAATGAGAGTGTGAACCTCTTTGTATTACATGTCAAATTCTGAGGTAATAAGACACTGATGAAGGCAGCAAATTAACGCACCTAACTCAATGAAGTAACACCAAATGGTTGTTATGGCATAGCAGTCTGAAAAGTAGTAATACACCAAATTACATTATTAGAAAAATATTACAAAACAAGATTCAAAAGCCTTCCTATCCTGTGAGCATTAAGCAGTCACAATACTGATCTTCAAAAATAATAGATAGTCATGGAAGTTAGGGGGGGGTTTCTTACCTTAACTGCTACCAGAGCTATTCTAAGAGCTACTACATTTACTCCACAGATTTAAATGTATATGGCAATGGATAAAACAAAATTTTTGAAGACTATTAGGGCATCGGTAAGGGGCAGAGATAAGTCGGGAAATTAAATATTACAGATCTGCATTAGCATCATAGCAGTGAGAAATATGCAATCTCTTATCGAAATAATAGAAGTGTGGCAACTGAACACATATAGCAGCAAATTGTATAATTAAAGGAAACTTGTGTAATTGAATGTTGGACAAGAACAATCCTTATTACATACACTGGAAGGTATTCTTACAAACGTGCTGTATAAAAATAAGAGATCAAATCAAAAGGTAAAAGCTGTATGAAATTATATCTGTTTGTCATATTATGCGATATCTGTTTGTTGATAGATGGGTCCAAATAAATGATAGTTTGTACTGATTTGTGTAAGACACAAATAATTGCAGATCATTTTTCTTCTTCTTTTCTCTATCTTTTTCCACTTTTTTTCTATTTAGTAGTACATTATTAACCATACATGTGCCCATCCTGCTTTGCAGTGTATTTAACAAATACACAACTCTTCAAGCAAACATACAGAAGAATAGTTAAGTAAGCCATAAATGTATAATAGAACATCTAGCTCTCTAGAGCTTCAGCAGATCAGACAGCTTCAAAGACCCAAGATATCTATGGAAACTTCACATAGACTCGTTAATGCTATTTTATATACCTACAATCTGAACTGGATAGCATAACTCAAGAAGTTCATGGTACATTTTGTTATAACAATAATTGCAAACTGCATTTCAATTAATGCTGTCTGGAAGGAGGACTGCCATTCTCATACCTCTCAACTGTACAGATTTTTGCAGAATGTCCAGATTCATGCCTCATATATTTGGTCTGTCCCTGATAAAATTTGTGGTTTTCTGGCAAATCACTGAGGACTGAAGTCACTTAATAATGAAATTCATTTGAGTTACAGACTTCATATCATTCAAAAATGCATGCTAATACAAAACCTTCTAAGTTTATAAAAGCTATATTTAAAATCTGTCTCTATTATTCAGCATTTGTTCCCCCAAACTTTTAGGCTTTTTCCAGATTTCTTACACTAAGAAGTTGAGAGGCATGATCCACCTTAATCGATGTTGCTTTAGAACTAGCTACACAGAGACAGAGGCTAAGGGGGATGCCAGCTCCACTTAAAAATGGTGTCCTTGGAAAATACAGTCTGAGGTATAACTGTTTAAGGATATGATCTAGATGCCCAAGCAATTCATTTTAATACTCACACAACTGGATTGACGATCATATTCTCCCAAGAATTTACACTGGAGAAGGACTGTTGTGTAAAATTGTTGTGCATCTGTTAAGTCCCCCTTCAGAAATCTTGCTCTTGCCTCTGTTTCCTGGTCAGCAGGTATTTTCACAGCTTGCAGGCATGTATATTGCTTTAACAAGGCTACGCAGATGTTTGTAGCTGCATTTGCAGAGAAGCATGACAGGCAAATTAACACTCTATGGAACCCATATAGCGCTGAATAACATCTCAGTGGCAACAGTACAAAAGCAAGAATGCTATTGGTTCAAATTACAAAAAGACCAACAATTCCCACCTGGGTAAGAGAATTGTAACAGATATGAGAAATATCTCATCAATTACAAAGTAAGACAGAACTCTTATGAGTTACAGAACACATTTTAAGAGTACTAAAATTGTTTTGCTCTTTCTATGTAGTTATAAGGGCATTTATTGACTTACAAGCCAATACCTGAAGAGTTTGGATCAAAAATATTTACAGAATATTTAGCGATAGTAAACTTAGCTAAATCTTAAGAGAGAACTAAGGAAATCATTTATTCTTTATGAAAGACCACTTCACTGCAGACATTGTAGAAGATTTTGTAATGCAAACACATGCTACACAGTCTTACAAAAAGAAAGGAAAAAATGAGGTTTTACCAGATCGAAAAGAAAAGTAAGTGACTGGTGTAGCTTTGCATGAATCAATACCAAGATATTTCAGTTCACAGCATTAGTATCATGTCTAATACAAGCTAACAATTGCAAATAGTCTCTAATATAATATTATTTGGTCTTTGCATTAGGACACTTGAAACAAACGAGAGAATATCTTTTTCCATCGTGTTTTTGTATTAGAAAAACTAAAACTGGTTACAGGAAATCTTGAACTATCATGATGAAATACATATACATTTCACTAACCTGTAACCTTCAGATAATATCATGCATAAAAATACAAAACCTATAAGCCAGCATGTCCAAAGTAGAAACCTAAATCTTCTCTAAACTACACAGTCTTAATCAAAATGTCAGCATTGTTCCAAGCACATACAAAGATTATTAGTCCTTACATCTTAATTTTGTCAGTCAGTGGCTCTATTTATTTTTACGTTTCGAGGCAACTGATTCAAAGTGTCACTTGTCTCTATATCACAAAGTTAATTTATCAGTGTAATCACTGTTTTAACTTCTGGGGGCTGACGCATTTTTTATGACTAAGTGATGGCTTTCTTTTTAGGCAGTGAAAGTAAGTGTAAGACTAACTCATATAACTGAAGAGTGATATTGTTATCCTATCACAACAAAAATATTTTGGAAGTGAGGGCCCCTTTGTAAACCATAACCACAAGGTCAATAACAGTGGATAGGAGTAAAACACATGGCACTGTCAGGCTGAGTCTCTGGCATCCAGTAATGACAGCTTGTTGAAGTGTATGGAAATAGTTTAACTAACTTAAGCATATAACAATATTTGCGCTGGTAACTCCACCCAAATGTATAAAACTTATGTGACTTGTGACATGCAAGGGTAATGGCCACAATCTTATCCACATGTTCCATACTTACATTCTGTGTCCTGATGTGTCATGTTTTCCCTTGTCTGTGAGTACCCCTTTCCCAAAGCACTGTAGATGTGCTACTAATTGAGGGGTAAATAGTAGTTCCCCCTTTGACACATTCAGAAATAGTTTCAGCCACTTGGGATACTGATTTAGAGGTATCAAAGTCCAGTTTAACCCCATCACCATATTTTTTCAGCTGTAAGTACCAGAAATGATCCCCTTAGCAATTCTATACTGAGTTCTAAATACATCTCATGAAAATAATTTGCCATGGTGGGTCAATTCCTCCCATATCTTTACTTAAAAAAGGCTTACTATGCAGCCAGCATCAAATATCATAATGGGCATTTCTTAGTTCTTCTTTGCCTGCATGGGCAGAACACACAAAAAAGCTGGTATTGTGTTTCTACTATGCTGATGCCATACTGAATGCCCACTACATATGGCAATTATGATTAAGTTAGGCTACTCATAGTATCATCCAAGGCTATGTCAAAGTACCGCTGAAAGAGCATCCTCCAGGCCACCAGGCCCCACAAGCAAGAACTGTTGCTACTTTGTGCCGAAAAGCAGGTGGATGAGCAATGAAAGTTCTCTAAGTTGTGTAGTTGTATAGTATGTAGTATATAAAATAATCCGGTGCACTCCACTCCTAACTAGATTGGCTAAGTTTGCCCCGAGATACTCTAGATTTTTTATTGTACCATAAAAATATTATTACAAACATCTGTAATGAAAAAAAAATAAAAATAAAAAGGAAAGAAAAAGAACAGAGGAACATCTGTCTGCATCACATGTGAGGAATATAATAACAGAGATATAATAAATACATACAGGGCCTGAACACTGAAAAAAATGCAACTGAAAATTGATCCATCTTGTGAAGAACTGTCAAGATTTTAGGTCATTGAGTGATATGTTTCAGATAATATACACTGAATACCATGACCCAAAATAATAGCCATATAAGAAAGTGGAGTATAACCACAAAGAATTGGAAATAGGAAGTTAACTACTCAAAAGGTCTGAAGTTAATGCCCAGGGCTTTTATTTTTGTAACATTAAATCTTAATGCAGAAACTTTCCAGTTCATTGCAACAAATCAAATAGACAAGAAATATCTATCTCTCTATCGACTGGTTAAATATACCATTGTCATCGGACAACAATGCAATTTTATATTGCAGAGTAAAGCCTCAGTTGCTAGGCATGGGAGACTGCCAGATGCACTGAGGCAATGTTGTAAATGAAGCATAAAGATTAGTGTCGATGAAGGGCATAATTGGTGGATGCCCATCTCATGCTTAATTTCTGAAGATGCTCTGATTCCAAACATAATGCTTGTAAAGGAGCCTCTATAAATTTTAGTAAGCGAATCAGTAAACTGAGAAAGAAAAGCAATGTTAGCCAGTACTGTAAACACACAATCCCAGTGCGGTCAATGGCCTTCCCTGTATACAAATCGACAGTATAAATGGAAGTATCACCCACAGTATTTCCTTGTACCAGGGAAAAAATAACATATTCTTTTATCAAGAGCTTGCCTGTTTTAATAAATTTGCACAAGTCACCATCAATTAACCTTAGCATAATCCTTATCAATCTGTTTTATAACAAAGACATAAATATTTTAGAATCTTCATTCCACATTAAAATAGGTGATAAAAGGTATTAAGTGTAGAACTGTAAACCAACAGGAGCAAAACTAAGAAAATACAAAGCGAACTGGACGATCAGGAAAAGTAAAATTTTATTGAGTACTTTTGTCAATTTTTAACTATGACTTCTTCAGAATTCTATTTTATTAAGTGTAGAATCTTTACCCAGTTTCAAAATAAATTAAATTACTACATCCTTCAAAAATACTGGGTCTACCTGTGAAAAACATGCCTAAAGCATTTAATATTTTATTTCTAACTGTAGGCTGCAGCTGATACGAATTCCTCACCTCATTCACTAGATCTAGCATACCCACCTTAGTCTCCCTTGGACCAATCTTACTCTTATCTGAGGCTGGTGTGGAGACTGGGGACACTAGTGTCGTGTGCAAGGTCTATGTTATAATGCATTTCCCTCACGGTAGCCTTAGCAACTCAGCAACTTCTGCTCTTGGAAGATGCACACATAAGCTTCCAATTAAGAGGTTCACCATTCATGTAGCACAGAGCTAGACATACTCATATGCTGCATATTCCAGTGAGCTTAGGCTGCCTCCATTTCCTCCAGGATGGGTGAGCTGACATCAACAACTCACTCCCATCCTCCAGCACCTGTGACACTAAGCAAACATAGCCCATTTGGTGCTCAGTACGGGCATTATCTCTCAGTGCCATATGGCCAACAACATGGAACTGTTTTGGTCAGTAAAGATACAGTGGATGTAAAATGTGAAAAGAAGCACAAGGCATGTAATTGTTTTTCGGTGAAGTGAAGCAAAGATGTAAAATGTTGAAAATTGTATAAAACTTGGAAATGAGTTTTTAGTAAAGTTGCAGCAAAGATCTGAAATATGACAAGCTGTATGGCAATTGTTTAGTTTTACTGTAGAAATGTAGCAGGGCTTTGAAAGTCAAAATGTTTTTCACATGTACCCCCCCCAAACACACACGGAAATGTACCCTACCTCATACACCCATACATTAATAGAGCTTAGAGAGCCTGAAAGTACTACCTACTGCCAAAAGTTATATTGCCTTATTTGCAGTTAGACCTTCCTAGTTATCTAAGCAACTCTGTTTCAGGGAAAATTATTTTTACTTACATTTTTGACATCATCTAGCCTCTTCTGATTGTAATCTCCTAACCTCCAGAAATTGTTGCCATGGAGGTGGGCCATTGAAGAGGTGAAGGGTCAGAGCCTTTCTACCTAATGCATAATGGGGAGATTTGCCTGAAACAGACATACTAACTGAATACTTCCCAGCATTGACTCATTTCAGATACCACTTTGGAGTATCTTTGAGTACAGTTACTCTTAATATATTACAAAAACTGGCTCAGTAGTTGATCCAGCCATTTTGAACTTTCCTGCTTGAGTGCTTGCTTAACCTCCTACAAACCTGGTTGTAGTAATGGAAATCTTTACATGAGCTGCAGATGAGAAGAAAGACAGCCTGATCCCTGGAGTAAGTGAACTCATGTCTAAATTGTACTTGTTTGTTTTTAGCAACTGTTAAATGGTCATAAAAATAAGAGGCAGATCAATTACAGTTATCTTTAGTTAGTGCTAATGATAGAAACAGATTGCTTATAGCATTTATCTACACAAACATTTTTATTTTGCATTACTTTGTGTAAGACTATATTTATTTGCATATTTTTTCAGACTGTACTGCCTAATTTCTATCAGAAATGCATTATTCCATATAAAATATTGCAGATGGCTGGTTACTAATGTGTATAAGGGTAACTGACCAAAACTAGTGAATTATAACTATTGCCCTGAATATTGCCCAGGTAAACCATGGTTAATAATCAACATGAGTGCCTGTGATGTTGGGTAGGAGAAGATGTCAGCTTTCCTATACTAGGGGAAGGGAGGCAGCTTGCCTACCTCTGTGGCAACAATTTCTGTAGGTGAGAAGACCATGAGCAGAAGAGGCTGGACAAGTTCATACTGCTAGATATGCATCTGCACCTCTGAGCTGAGGAAGGTAGGAGTGAGTATGGACATGCATACCTCTCTCCTAGCCAGGCAGCTGTCATGCTTTAGTGAGCTACCTAGAGAGAGGGGATGGTAGAATACTTCACTGCACTTGCAGGTTGGCAAACTCTGTCTATCACCTGCTTCTCAATGTGAGGGGAAACGTTGAGCTGACTGAGCTACCAGTGCTGGACTTGACTCAGCTATCAACTAGTCTGAGGATGTCTGGCTTCCACTTCTGAGTGAGGAATGAGAAATGGGCCTGGTGTGCTCTAGTATGGGAACCATGAGCACAGGGTTATGCAGAGGTTGGGGTGGGAAAAAAACAGGTAGCACAATATTATTGTAAATGCAGGAAGTGTTAGTGCCACTGTAGAAGGTATTTTTCAGACATTTCTATGAAGTAGTGTGTGTGTGTGTGTGTGTGTGTGTGTGTGTGTGTGTGTGTGTGTGTGTGTGAATGAATACAAAGTAGTTTTGTTTTCCCTTTACGGAAAAATGTAATCGTACTTCTAAGGTTTCACAGTATGAATATTTTTGTAAGGTTAAGTAAAGTTTGTATATTATATACAAACTTTACCTAACCTTACAAAAATGTTCATATTGTGAGAAATTAGAAGTATGTTTATGTTTTCTGGTGCCCTTTCCATTTACCGGAAAACGTAATCGTACTTCTAATTTCTCACAGTATGAATATTTTTGTAAGGTTAGGTAAATTTGTATATTATATATAAACTTTACCTAACCTTACAAAAACGTTTGTATAGTGAAAAAATTGTACTACGTTTACATTTTCCAGTGAATGGGAAAGGGTCCTCTGCTTGATTCAGTGCAGTGGCGCAAGGGATCGTGGACAAAGTAGCTGATTCGCTCTTTCCATTTTCAGGATATTCACTTTTCAGGTGAGTCAGCGTTCGAGCTTTATGTGTCGGGCTATTTACTTTCGAGCATTTTTAGTTGTCAAGAGAATAAAGAAGACCCACTAAATACATGTGTTCATATATATATACATGTACATGTATATAAGTACAAACACACACACACACATACACACACACACACACACACACACACATACACACACAGATATATATATATATATATATATATATATATATATACACACACATGTGGTGCATGTGTGTGTGTGCGCGTGCGTGTGTGTGTGTGCGTGTGTGTGTGTGTGTGTGTGTGTGTGTGTGTGTGTGTGTGTGTGTGTGTGAGACAATCAAATTTTATTGAATCTGTTTAAGTTGACATCCACTTTGTCAACAGAATTTGTTTGAAAAAACAGATGATTGGCAAGTATGTGAGATTGCACAATCCCCGTTGTTTTGGGATATGCTCTCTCTTTGGTATTGTGTGATCTTGGAGTTATAATAATAATTTAGTATGGGGGTGGGTGGCACAAAAATTATGTTTTTTTTTTCCTTTCTTTTTTGCTTTTGTGTTGCATGCACTGAGGTTATTGCTTGGCACATGCATACTAATGTGTCGATGTTTGCTTTGTTGACATTTTGTTGTCAGTATTAGTGATAACATTTGGGCCTGTTGACCTAGTTTAGTAGAACTATATATTTATATATCTATACAGATATATAAAGAGATAGATACTTGCATCATTTAAATATTTGCAGGCCATCCTTGACATACCCCAATGTTCAATATAGAATCAGTCAGGTATATAAATGCTGATTCATAGCATTTAAAAGTGTTTGGTGTACCTGTTTCTGTTTGTTTAGTAAAAAAAAAAAAAAAAAAAAAAAAAATCTTTTGTTTTTCCTGTTTACTAGTTTAGTCCAGTTTCAGAGTTGCTGATTCCTGGGCCTCAGCACAGACTCCCGTGGGCCAGCAGAGTAATCCATAGCATTTATAAGTGTTTGCTGTACCTGTTTCCTTGATACTAAGTATATTTTCCACATCTGAATACTGGAGAGGCCACAAAAGTTCCTCACCAAAAGGATAAGGGTCTCAAAAATCTGTCCTATGCTGCCTGACTGAAAAGAACTCAGCTCTAGTCAGTTCGCCACGCTTGCTCAGGGTGACCTTTGCCTAACATACAAGGCCATGTCAAACCCAGATTTGATGAATATGCTTCACAATAGAAACAACTGGCCTCTTAGAAGTGCATAGAACTCAACAAAAACTGTCCTTTCAGAAGTGCATAGAACTAAAAAAAAAAAAATCAGGACCCAGTGAATTACCTGTCTTAGTTCTGGTCAATGTAATCATAATTTTAGATCTTTTAAAGGAGAACCAATAATATCTGAGCCTCAACATTCATTCAGACTGGAAACTGCAAGCACTTTAAAAGCAAATGCATTTTCATGTGGTAGGATAAATTCTTCAAAGAGCAGGTGTTGTCTCTCATAACAACAGATGAATGTTTTAAGAAGTTACTTGGGAATTTTTCAGGCCTCATGTATCAATTTTAATTTTAGAGACCTGATAGCCTCTATAAAGCCTGGAGAGTTTTCAAAACACACCCTACAGCTAATGATTTTATAAAATCTAGAGAATTTTCAAAGTATCTTAGATTCATGGACAGTAGGGTAAACTGAAGTTTCCTAGCCAGAATATCTAATACTTAGGATGTAAGATTAACCACTTCCTTAAATGCACCCAGCAATTCTTCTTCCAACTTTAGCTGTAATTCCAGCAACCACTCTTAGTAAGATTCTAAAGGCTCCATGAATTTTTTGTTTGTTTTGGTAGAGTGGATTGTTTCAATCCTTGTGAACTCTTTAAAACTATCACAATATATAGTCATTTTAACTCCCAAGGCATTTCCAGGCCATCAGATCAGACCACAAACCTATTAGATATTGAATAGATTCTGAAGCTCCATACAGATAAGTAAGACATCTCCAATGTCTATTCAGTCCTAGATGTGACATACCTAATTCTTTCATAAGAACAGCATGGTCCAGATTACATAAGGAAAGATCACAAATGTATGAACACAACACAAACATTCTTTGGCAAAATAGTCTTGTCAATGGTATCAAGGAAGAAAAATTGAAAAATAGAATCTAGACAAACCAAGGCCTCTCAAGACAATCATCAGACCATCTAGTTGAAATAATCCATCAAAAATGTTTGGCAGCTAGCATAGAGGATTAGGGTTAAGAGCCACTTTCTGTAATGTAAAGTCTGATTTACACAGCCACCATTAACTAGTGCATGACTCTGTGCAATTCACTTCAAAAAACAATGTTCCAGGGCAGTTGGCACATTGGGCTATAATCAACAGTCTCATAAACTGCATGCCTAGAAACTGTGTATTAGCCCGCATCTTCTGTCTCCCTACTGTAATTCTGAGACGTGTAAATGTGAGCCCTGGAATTATGAAAAACGTCTGAAAATACAGGAGAACAGTGAACACTTAACATTGCCATTCTTCTTTAAAGATGATTTCTGCAGGAGGCAAGCCCCACTGCACCATCTGATTGTGTGTGTGTGTGTGTGTGTGTGTGTGTGTGTGTGTGTGTGTGTGTGTGTGTGTGTGTGTGTGTGTGTGTGTGTGTGTGTGTGTGTGTGTGTGTGTGTGTGTGTGTGTGTGTGTGTGTGTGTGTGTGTGTGTGTGTGTGTGTGTGTGTGTGTGTGCGTGTGTGGTGTGTGCGTGTGTGTGTGTGTGTGTGTCTGTGTGTGTTTTAGGGGGGGTACTCCCATCCCCAAACTTATATACAAACTTTGAGATTGCCATAACCTTGCAGAAAAAAAGAATATATATATATCTATATATATATCTATATCTATATCTATATCTATATATATATATATATATATATATATATATATGCGAAACAGCAATCTTTAACTTTTTTTCATATTATTAGTCGTTCAGTCTCACTATTCCTGGCCTCACACTAAAGAGTCTTGGAATATCAAAGAATCAATAAATAGATGTACAGATAGTAAAAAAAAAAAAAAATCTTCTTAAGGCCCCAGTGAACCCTGTTTGAACTATTATGACTGAAATGTTAAATTGCTGAACCTACAGACATTAAATCAATAACATGAACTATACAAAAGTAGGATTCCTTGGACCAACAAAACTACAGACAAACTGTATTCAGTGTGCTTTGTCTAAGGAGAAGGCCTTACTCTTCACATTTCAATGCATTTGCATCAGAGTGCTTTATCACACACATAAAGAGGCATCTAGAGGAGGGAGGAACAATACATTTAAACGTAGCTGTACACGTTGTCCTTGCTCCTCTCAGGCATGGCATCATTATGACATCACCAGATTCATTATACTGATCACCAGCTCATACCCATAATAACATTTTCACAGCATGTGTAGTATATCCAAAACAAAAGAAGATAACTTTTCCCACCTTATTATTATTATTGCATTTTCCATTATACCCTTTAAATAAATTATTACAGAAATAAAATTTGATTGTTCTGCTAATTACTAGATTTCTTATCTTAGAAACCCAAAACAACAGATTTAGGTAATAATGTACATTTTCAAAGTGAAGTCCTGATCTTTACAGAAACTACATTTTTGAAAGATTGGATAAACCACCTACCTAATATTATAAAGACAAATGTGTGAGGCCATGACACTAGCTAGTTAACTGTTGGTAATATTTTTCTTAAACTGTGGGCGTACTGTAAATTGCTTGAAATAAAAATATTATAGTATAACATACCCCTCAACTTATCAGCACAAGACTTCTAGACAAAATCAAAATAATGGGGGAGACAGAAAATTACAGACAGATCTTAAATTCATAGATTCATAGATTGTTACTAGACTAACAACCTGGGGTTGGGCAGCTGACAAACTTAAAAGTTTGATAGAATAAAATGCTTTCCTTTAGTATGCATTTTATGAACAACACAAAGCCTGAAACTCAGATGTCTGGTATTATTTAGTGCCATCAATCCTCACCATCTGTTTAAGATAGAAGTTTGTTTTGATCAAAACAAATATCTAAGAGTTTTACTGTCTTGCTACGGAGCAGTAGTCATTTATTAGAGTGCTGCTATTCTGCCATGTTCAAATTTCTGCATTCATAACAACAATGCTACTAATGGTGAAGATGAATTTGATCGAAGTATTCCAATGCTGCATCCCTGTAATGCTGAGTGACAGACTATAACTATATATTTCACAAACTACAATGTGGACTGAGTTTTCATATTAGTCATTACTTAACTCTGATCCTAATTCTATCAATACCTCAGAAATGTAACACTACTTTTCTCTCTCAAGGCCTTTCTTTATATTCAATAGCACAACACAACTTCTGCTC
Source organism: Protopterus annectens (assembly GCF_019279795.1). NCBI lineage: Eukaryota > Metazoa > Chordata > Ceratodontiformes > Protopteridae > Protopterus > Protopterus annectens. The sequence continues at coordinate 130,825,015 of NC_056732.1, read as the reverse complement.
CCTTTTTTTGCTTAGCCCTCCATGTGGTGATGAAATTGGTGTACAAGCTTCTAGGTCTTGGTAGACTGCGATCTCCAGACAAAAGCTGCTTACCCTGTTCTAGATTACATTATAAAGAAATTCATTTTCTCTTTTATAGCATCCTGACAATTTTTAGTTTCCCCATCTCTTGGACAGTATTACCACCCTGACCATCCTTAACTTGAAGAAGGACTCTACACTATTGGTTGTAAAATGCAGTCATTTTTGAAGTTTGTAATTGTGTATCCTTTCCTTTAGCTTAGGCATTTCAGAATTCTATTATCATTTTCCATATCACAGTCAGCCTGTCTCAGTAAAGCTCTTATCAACTGCCTACCCCTGCCCACAAGTCTAGTCTCTCTTTCATGCCTGCTAAGTACTTTTCTTTAATCTGAAATGTTCAATTCTCCTGAATTCCTCTCCTGATCACATCCACTTTTGTAATGTTGTCTTACTCTGGCACAATTTTACTACAAGAAAGTGTGAAAATACATTTACCCCCCCCCAACAGGCACAAAGAGGTCTATCAGTTATCTCTCTGCATATCATCTAGAGCCTTATTACACTGATAGGAAACTCAATCTCATTTTCATTAACAATGCAGGCTCTACATTCTGATACAGGAAGGATAAATACTCCTCTGACATTGAGGCAACTATAGTATGTTATCATTTTCATGTAGACCAAGCATAAACTATTCCACTGATAATGACCACACATTTAATTGTAACTTAAACAATAAAACATTTTACTTTGGCTTTATTAGGACTTTGTAAAGGCAGCAAAATGTTATAAAAATCATAAATTTATATACAGAGGCTGACAATGCTGAAATCCCAATTAGACTGACCTTATATTATGATTTATTGTAATAATGTTTTTTTTACTAGAACCAGTCTCAAAGGATTAAATCTCTTTACTAGACAAAAACTTTTGTCTAATTTGTCTGATGTGACAGAATGTTATTATATCACTGCTAATCATATATTCAGTCTCTTTATAATATCAGAAGGTGTTCCAGGGATATTAACCTAGCCTTTGACATGAATAGGTCATGCTGAACTGATAGATACATCTCCCAGAGACTGCCACTTCTCTGGAATGAGCTTACAATTCAAGTGAAACAGAGCCCCTCCTTAACCCTCTAGAAACACAACCTAGATCAATGGATGGGTGACTGCAAATTCACTCCTGTGGTGGTGCCCATGTCCCTCCTGGACAGAGGAAGTTGGTATTAACTACCATAGACCCTTACTTTTGTGGACTTCATTCACCTAACCACCAAGAATTGGGGCAACTTAGGATAAATATGGCTAAGCTTGTAAGGTCTCTAGGGCGATTAGCCTAGTGACTATCTATGAACCTATGAACCTAAGGTGTTATGTAGCATTTTTCCTTTATTGGAAGTATCCCCTCTCTCATCCTCTTAAGTCTACTTAGGAAGAGCAATCAAAGAATTAGCATACTAAACAGTAGCAAATAGGTCTGCATTAGAAATACAAGTGCATTCCATTATGACATAAAGCAGAATACTGAGACTCTTTTTTTATTGGGTCTATGTCACATAATCGAATGGCGAACATATCTCATTGACAATGCAGGCCATTGATCAGTTCTGACTGTGATCACGTTACAGTAGGGATCAGGAAATTTGCCTTTTTCCCCACTGTAGTGCAATCTCGGAGTTGATATATATAATTAACATGGGGTGTGGGGGAGGGTTGATGGACTGCATTGTCGATGAGATGACGTTCGACAATGTGGCTGTTCAATTATTTGACATAGGCCACTTTTTTACCTTGTAAATCAAAGTATTGCAGAGAACAAGTATTTGCACCCTGCTAGCTTTATTACTTTTGCCACTTTTGACTGTCTGATTGACTTCCAGCATTTCAGTATATCTTCTATGCAGGATTTACAGTTTTACCTTGTGACAGCTCTTTCTTAAACCAGCATTAATTTTGTCTCTTTCTTTTGGTATGCCTTCACTACATGATTTTCTTTCTGACTTTTAGAACTGAAATAACTGCTAATACATCTATTATCCTAGATGCCTCTGCTAATCCGTTTTCAAACAATGTTCATTATAGATTTCTCTGAAACTTATTCTCATGTTATGCCACTTCATGTTATCTTACTTTTCTTCTTCTTCAGTTTCATCCTTCATGTTTCTTCCATTCTTATTCATTGTCGCACTTTCCACTTATATTTTCAGAGCTAACACTCTTATGTGCATCCTTGGGTCTACTTCTAATGATCGACTGTCACATAGCCAACTTTCAAATAACCGAGATGGAAAGAACTAAACTGCAGAAAACCGAAAGGCAACTATTTACGAGGGTAAGTAAATACTTGGCCAACATGCCCTGCTCTCCACTGTAGTGCAATCCCAGAGTCTATATATTTAGTTGGGGGGCATAGCCCCCCACCTAGGCAGGTTATACTTACCTCGGCATTAGATACATTAACAATCGGCCAAGTGTTTACTTAACCTTGTAAACAGTTGCCATTCAAGTTTCTACCATTTTGTTCTTTTCATTTCAATTATTTGAAAGTAGGCTATATGACAGTCGATCACTAGAAGTAGACCCGCATCCTTTCATCTTATATCCATTTTCTACAACCAGTGATGTAACTTAAGCACTCTGGGCCTCTTTATCAACTTTCTTGTTATTCCTTAAAGTTATGCATCTTCTAATGCCTGCATATTTTCTGATTCCTTCTCAGCTGTTTATAACCTCCATTATATAGTATCTATTCTAGTGCAGTTCTATCTAGCTTTATCTACCAAGTGGACCTCCTCTCCTTTTATTTCCTAAAAACACCCTTTTGTGTTTGTCCTATTGACTTTTCATAGTAAAACATATCTTAGGAAGCCTTTTTCTTAAGTGAATGATGAAGCAATCTAGTCCTTGCCCCTGTGGTTCATAGGAATCATGGGAAATACAAGACTAGTTAACCTTTAACCAGAGTCCATGTGATCTTTGCCAATAACCACCCTCAGGCTCTACCAACCATTTCAAGGAGGGCAAGTCTCAGAGTGTATTCTATGGCACACATCCATTTGTCTAAGCTAAGTTTAAGGGGCATCAAAGTATCACATTGCTTGACATTCATGGGAGTCTATTTCAGAGCAAGGGGACATGCTGGGTAATGAACCTATCTCAATTTAGTTTTGTTTATTACCTGATAAAAACTAAGATCTCTTGTTGAAGTGTGGGCTATAGTATTTGATACTTTGAGAAAGAGGAAATCATAGATAATACGCTTGAAGGCATGATAAGCACAAAACCGCAGCAGGGATGGGCTGCTCTCATTACACTTGAGCCATGCCTTGGTGACTATACAAACATGGACTCATTCCAGATGCAGAAGTGCCCTTAATATGGGTGGTTTATTGTTTAGACTCCTGCCATTGAGAATAACCCCCTTGATGGTGGCTGATGTATGATTTCACTTGTTAGGTTGGCATGTTTATTAGATGAACTCTGCCTAAAATGTACACTATGGGCCTAGCAAAGGCTTTGGCCAGTATGTTGAAAATCATGAACAAGAGGAGGAGATAACTGTTTGCAAAGCTAGATGGATTGTAGTCATTTTGTCCCATGGAGATACATACCTGACCCCCCACCTTCAGAATAAGCCATCTACTTAGCCATTTGCTGAATGGAATTATCTTTTCTTTGAATCTATGTGTTATTCTAGGTGTAGGGAGTATACCACTCAAAACCAAAGTGTTATTCTTAACTGAAGCATGTCTAGAAATTTCCAGCAAGTTGTTCTCCATGCCTTCCATGGGCTTTTGTGACAGACTATTTATTGCAGTATGGACTATGATCATATCATAGCCATGCTTGCTAGAGGAGAGGATCCTGGCAGTCCTTGAAGTGTCAGCAATCTTCCCTGCTCAGACACAGCTAACTGTAATCCTACCTTTGTTCAGGCTAGTGAGTATGGAGTCAGTGTGTCAAACAATGGAGTCACTTTTTTCTAGGATGATTCCAGAAGCTGAAATAGTCTGGTTAGACACTAGGGTGTTATGTTGCTGGTTACATGTTAAGGAGAGGATACATGTACAAGGTGGACTGGGGAGAGTTCATTGCTGCTAACTTTTAAGAGTTATAGAAGGCTTTGGTAGTGATTTGTTTAAGGATCTTCTGCTTGGGTAGTGGTAAAACAATGTGATGCTCACTGCATGTATGAGATTTTGAGGTGTTACCTCAAAGTTAGCCATGAATTTGTACCTCTCACAGACAGAACCTTTGTGGTTAAGTAAGAGTTCATTTTCAGTGAGCATGAGGCAGTTTTTACTTAGGATACCAAGTGCTAGAAGGTTGGCAGTAGAAGGGGGCGGGTATTCTGCTGACACTCCATGGGTTTCAGGGTTATTTTAACTTTTTGGACCTTGGGGAGAAATTATTACATCTGTTCACAAGTTGTTATTTTTTTAAGAGTCATCTATTCCCGGTAACTTTCACACACCCTTAAAGTATTACTCAAGTCTCATACAGAATACACTTAACACCTGCCTTTGTACTTCTAGCTGTCTCATATCTCATATTCCATTATTTTCTACCAGTTTCTACTCTGTCAGCTTATTGCTATCTCTGCATCTCTCTTAGCTTTCTAGAGCTCTCCTAGAGAGATTCAGCCAGTATAATTTGCTTCCCTGTTGTTTAGTCTCACTTTGTGATTTGTCTTGGTGTTTCTTTAGTTGCTTCATGTGCATTGGTTTTACTACTTTTTCTAGGAGACTTCTGTGATATGTATGCCCATCTAGTATAACCCCTTGTTCTTTTCAACATGTCATCCTCAAAGACAAAGGCTGTCTTTCCTTTCTTTGTATTTACTGTCACACACGTTTCTCATGCTCGTTTACTGTGCAATCCTATGGCTGCTCCTCTTCCAACTCACTTGTTGGGTGTTCTCTTTCTTGCAGTTAAACTGGCCTATGTGTTTCTTTACTTAGCAGCAGACAGTTTAGAAGAAGAGGTGATCTAAATGGTAGATCTACATCTCCATTCATGCTACTCCTTTGATCCATCCAGATTTTGCATGACCCTTGGCCTAATACTTTGAGTGAGAATCTTTAAAATCAGTTTTCCATTATGTAAATTTTTTTGTTCACCAGCATTCTTTCCCTTTCTATCTTCTTCAGAGACAGTGCAAACTCTGTATTCGTTTTCTCTTGCAACATCCTTGTTTTGCTACTCTTCCAACACTTATGTTTGCAGGTTCTCTATCTTACTTTTAAGGCTTGAAGTTTAATTTTCTACATCAGCCAGCACTTACTAGTCTCATTGATGTCATCATCCAGGTTGAAATTTTTAGTCATATTCCTAATCATTAGTGCCTCGGTTTTAGTTTCCATATCCATGTTTTCTTTCATTGCTCTTTTATTTGTCAAATTTCTTCACTTTTATTATCCTGACTTGGGAGGGGGGATAGAAAGTTAGAAGTAGCTATTATATTTGCTCTCAAACCATACTCCTTAAATTTAGAAGTACTGATAATACTTTTAAGACATTCTCAGATGTGGAAAACCTGTACAATGATAACTGCAACTGAATACATGAGGTACTCTGAATCTTTTTTGAAATCTATTTTTACTGTTTTAAAATACTGTTGCAAATAAATATTTGTTTTTAAAGTCCTTAAAATGTAAACAAAAATCTACACAACAGGAAACTGCTAATGGTAGTCATTATTTGAGTATGGCAACTAGGTAAATGAGAAGGACAAAGTCTTCTTCCACTTCTCTGTGTGAGCTACCAACTAAAGGAGCAGTGAAGGAGTACAACAGATCACCAAAGAAAATTCTGAAAGTAAGACCCTGCGAATATTTTGACAAAAATAGCTTAAATTTTGCTGTACTTTGCAGAACATTACAGATCAGACTTCTGAGCTTAAACCATATAAGCCTGACTAGCATTAAATGGGTACCATTTAAATTTGTAATGAAATATCTGCTTCTATGAAATACTCATATTAAGAATGAATCACAAATACCTGTATGGTGTCACATTATGGAAGGATAGAGGAAATCTTCTCCAAGTTTTGGTTTCCTGGAAAGACTGCTGGTGTGGGACACAGCATAATGCTTACATGGATTAGTAGCAGTAGCATTGGAGCACTGAGCTGTTTTATTGTAAAAGTGCCATATGGCTTAAAGATGAGGTAAAGCTCCAAACCCTAATTATAAGTGTGGTACATACAGCAGTAATGGAAGGTAGTAGAACTGCTCAGCCATTAGAACGATGTGCAATACATCAGCAATTCATGCTGTACATTTAGCTGTGTGTTTTACATGGGAGGAATACAACAAGCTAATCAGACATTCAGCACATCCAGAAATGATAGTACATCCAATACCAAAAACAGAAAGCCAGAGCAGCAGCGCACTGTTTCCCATTCACTAAGTTTCATCTATCTGCTGATACCATGTCTACCATGATTGTAAGTGTGTACTTACTGTGACTAGCCCTATTTACCCCGGGACAGTAACTAAGGGGGCTCAATCCTCACCACTGTCTCCGGTAAGGGAGTGTCACTAAAAGCAGGAAAGAAATACACAATTTCCTCTAAGAGTACACCGCAAACAGGTTTCAAACCTGTGACTTGACGATATGCTTCACTCCAGGTCCTGAAATGAATCTCCACACTAACCATTGCAGAGCACTGTGTCCCAGTTCTACATATCTGACAAACTTACTCTTAAATGTCTGATATTCACACATACGCACACTCTTAGGAAAGACAGACACAGATTTACCTGTTGAGTTTATTTGCCCAAATTACACAGTACTGGCTGCCACCAGTCAAATGCCACAATTCCATTCAAAAGGGCGTTCAATTATATTGGGTAAAATTTATATTGAACCAAATGTAGCATGTATCTCAAGCAGTAAGGCTTTTTGGAGTGGCCCTGGTGTTATCACAATAAGCATAAACACTCTCAAGTTACTAAAAATATTAACTAAATAACCAGCCACAATGAGAGATAGTAAAACATTTAACAATAAATAAAATGATTTAAAACACGTAAATACTGAAAAAACTGATTCCAATAAACAACAGTGTTTCACAGACAGGAAATATGAAAACAACACTGTAGGATAGATTTCACACTAATTTTAGAAATCCTCTAACTAACTAGCTGTAGTCCCCTGACCATCTTAAAATTAACTGTCTCTATCTAGTCTAAATAACTCAGCAAGGCAAGATTATGCTCTTACTTCTTCAAGATAAGATGAGAAATTATGTTCACGCTCCGGGCTGTTGTCTGTCTTCAGTGACTGGAACAACTACTCTCCTGGAAACAACTGGACTACTACTGCTAACAGTAGACTGAAAAACAACTACTGAACAATAACTGAACCTGTTTTTTACAGCAGATCTCTTTCAAAATTAACAGGAAGCTGCCATGATAATTCTATTCTCATATCAGACTTTGAAAAGTAAACAAACAGCTGCAGTGAAGATTCTATTCTCCCTCTCCTGGCACACAATGATATCACATTTAGGTCAGCTGACTCTGGCATAACATGCATTCAGAATTCTCTTTACAAAGAACATGTATATTTGGTAAGCTAGAAGAACATTGCTTGACATTCAAACATCCTGCATAAATCAGAGTGATAATCAAAAGACTTATTTATAAAATTATAGCTAGTCATGCTTGCATATGTAACCCAGGGTAATTTACAATTATTTACAATTATTTACAAAACTTCAGCCAGTCATGCTAGCACAGATAACAATATATAATATCCTCATACTTACTATCAACCATACGGACATCCAGGTTGCATTTAATAAGGGTCAGGGAACTACTATGATTTACATCCATAGAGACTCTATTATATAAAGGAGGTATTGTCTGTGACAACAGGTTATATTTATATTACAGTGGAAGTTTAGTTCTCTTGAGTTGGAATTAAGGGTACTATTAGTTTTGTGGATATGAATGTAGTTGCGTAGGACCAGATTCGTCAAGGTTTAATAGGTTAGGCAGGGGTACCATCTCAAAAGTTTTTAAAATGTAGAAAAGAGTGAGAGCATTTTAAGGTAGTCAGAGTAGCTCAAAGTGAGAATGCACTTGATTTTCTTAGTAAGGAAATATGGTGGTCTCTCTAGTTGAGATATATCAAAGGGGAATTATACTATATGATTGGCTTGATAAGGGAGGAGTGGGGGGTAATGACTTTCTTAGATGTAGAAGATATACTTCTGGTTATTACTCTGGCTATATAAAAGGATTTCCAAACAAGAGTGGTAACATGGTGGTCAAAAGATAGTTCATTGTCAATGAAAATACTTAAGTCCCTAATGGCTGAGTCACTTTTAGGGGAATGTTACCTATGTGTTAGGAAAATAGGTGTCCAGGTTTATGAAAGGCCACAGTGCAACATTTCTTGGAGTTCATTTTCAGGCCATGGTCTAAGCACCACTAGTTAGTACACTTCAGGCTCTCCTAGAGAATCCATTTGGGGTGTTTATGACAGCTCCCAGTTTACAACTGTCTGCAAATTTCTCCATCCACAGGCTCTTTGTCAGCATTGACATCAGACAAGTACATGCAAAAGAGGAGTGATCCCAATACAGATCCCTGGGTTACACCAATGAAAACTGCTCTTTTGCTTGAGATAGTGCCTCCAACTTTAATAGACTGAGTTCTGCCAGTAAGCCACTTTGTTATCTTGAGGGTAACATAGGGGTTTAAATTTAGTTTGAGTAGCATATGATTGATGTCAGAATGCAAATTGGAATTATACATTTTAGCTAAGTCATGATACATCATGTGAACTGATTTGCCTGAGTCCAATGCCTTGATAACTTGTTCAAAAGAGTCCACTAGGTTTAGGGGTCAGGATTTGCCTTTAACAAACCCAAATACATGTTGGCCCAGGTTTGAAGACTGTCGATGTCTTTGTTAATGAATTTCATAATGATACACTCCATCTCCTTACAGATAATGCTGGTGAGGCTCATGGGTCTATAGTTACCTGGATCAGTAGTCAGTCCATCATTGTGGAGTCAGATGGCTACAGCAGTACTCCATACCTCTGACATGAATCAAGTGAAGAAGCTGAGATTCAATAGACTTAATAACAAATCAACCAGACAAAGTTTAGTGCTGACAAGAAGACCGACTGGCACATTATCTGAGCTCTTGCATCAAGTGTTCTTAGCTTTTAAGAGAAGACTTAGGACTTGCTCAGATTTGATCAGGGGGAGGTCGCTCAGGCATTACAATGTTGTGAAGATAATTAGACAGAGATAAGGGAGTCATGTTTGAGGTCAATCTCTTCATGAATATGTTGGCGATATCTTCAGGGAATGAGTATAAGTTCATAATATCTGCAGTACCTGTAATATTGCTAAAATAGACAGCCATTTTGAGCTCTTTCTTGTTACTCTGTACCAAAGCAGGGCATTATTGGGTACTACTTCTCTGGTTCCTGACACAGCTGAAGAAGGGTTTGTGGTTATCCTTGAATGGCAATTTTCAATTCATACTTTTTTTTGCTAGATTTGATTTTGCTTCTAAGTCTTTTGTTGATCTTTTTGAGTTCTTCACTAGCTGGTAGAGTGTCAATTTTGCTTTTACAGGCTATGCAATTCTTCTTCTCCTTATTGTATAGTTTCTTAAGTCTCAGGTTCTACCCAATGAGTTTATTCTTAAATTTGGCACAACATTTATGTCTTTTGAGGACAGAAGCCTCAATACAAGCCAGGAGGAAGCAGTAGAATTTATTCATCAGTAAGGCTTCATGTGATGTGGGGTCATCAGAGTGATAAGGGAGTTTGAATTCTATCAGTCATCAGGTAGCTGGTGTAGATTTGCCTTGGAGTAGTCTCTGAAGATCGATGAAGGATTATGAGGTAACCTGAGTCTTACATTTAAAGAAAGTGTACTGCACTGTGTTCAGATTTGACCAGCAATTTAGTAATAATAGATGCTGAGCATGGGGAGGTTAGGTTGATGAGAAGAAGGCCCGATATTTTTGAGCCCCTAGTTCGGGACTCAAACAGTTGGTCTAAGGAGTTGAATGTAATGGATTTTAGGAACTTTTTTAGTTTTTAGTATACTTATTTGTGGTAATGTAGGTTACTCAATTAATGGAGGGTAGTTGAACCACCTGAGATGATTGTGATGGGCTCAGTAGTGAGAGATATCATTTTTTTGTTTAGGAATGCCTCATAGTATGCTGGGGTCATATAATATATATGGTAGTTGGTAACAGTGTGGCACTGAGTTTTGTCTATCATGCAAATGATATGGAAGAGTTTATTGTCAATCTTAGATTTACAAAATGAAGCTGATAAATTAAAGCAAAAAAATCAAAAAAGGTAATAAGGACCTGATAACAAGTGTGGAAGACTTACATTTTTATTATCAAAAGATTTTTCAACATAAAGTTTCTATTAGTCTGGGAAAATATTAATATTCAAGTACATTTAAAGGTTTGCATAGGTTAGTCCTTAGGTCAAAACAATTAACAAGGTCCTACATTAGTTGTATCATGCATCTAAGGAATGGCAATCAATTCAGTAGTAAAGAAGACTATTGTATCTTGCTTCTAAACTTATTATGAGAATTTAAACAGTAGCATTACTTACTAGCTGAGTTACATGTTGTAGCTATATAATGCCCTCTTCGAATCACACTATCCACCACAACCTACTTTCACCTATATTGAGCTACAAATATCCCCATCCCAAAACTTTAGACATAGGTGACTCTATAGTCAGGCATACTGATGATCCACTCACAAGGCTAAATAAGGAGAAAATTACAGTTAGTTGCCTGTCAGGTGCTAGGATCTGCCACATAACTCATGCAATCAAGTCATTCCACAACAGGTACAAATATGACTCTGTCATTGTCCATGTTGGAGTGAATGACTTGAGATGTACCTCCCTGGACTACATGAAAAATGACAAGAAAGAACTCTCAGATCATGTAGCCTAGGCAGGGATGACCCTAGCCCTGAGTAACATCCCGCCATTGCCCAAAACGATACCACAGTATAAGGGCAAAATGATTGACTTCAATAATTGGCAATGCTTCTGGTGTCATTCAAAGGGGCTCTAGTATCTGTCTGCCTGGGACGACATGATATACAAACGACAATGCTTTGCAAGAGATGGCTTGCACCTGTCACCCCTGGGATTCAGGTTACTGGCTAAGTCTCTTGCCACCCCTATAGTGACTTTTTTAGGCAAGGTTCAAAGGACAAAACTACCACCATAATGGGACAAGCAAGCAAAATCAGATGGTAATGCTACTCAATGCTAGAAGCCTAAACCTCAAGATGCACTCTCTTCAGGCTCTCCTAAAAATGGAGAACAAATTTTACCTGTGCAGTAACTGAGACCTGGTTCAAAGCTCCAGAGAGCACCCTTGCAATACCAGGCTACAACTCATACCACACTTTTCGACCACCAAACCAGGACCGAAACACTAAAGGTGGAGGAGTGTCCATATTCACCAAGGATATTCACATCTCCAGGCTGGTTGCCCAACACAATGTATCTGAAATTCTCCAGGTGCAACTAACACTAGGTAAGACTGCAATATGAATTGTAGCTTGCTACAGATCCCCCACCATGCCTCAAGATTCTCACTACACCTTTCTAAACATACTGGAAATTATTAAGATACAACCAAACACCCTAATACTGGGTGATTTCAACTACCCTGCCATTAACTGGGAAAACTACTCCTGTACCAACACCTTTGCTCAACGGTTCTTGAAATTCATAAATTCCAATGCCGTAGAGCAACTAATTCATAGTCCCACCAGGGGTACCAATATTCTAGACCTGGTCATTAGCAACATGGGAGATCGATGCTCCACACCAGTGGTCACCCCCTCATCAGTCAGATCAGACCATAAGCTAATCACCCTTGACATCCACATACCACCCCCACCCCCCTTTAAGGAAACCTCGGTAAAAACATCTCCAAAGCCAACTTCATGTTTCTCAAGCCAGAAGTAACAAACTTCATAATACCCATGAAGATAGGAACTGGAAGTTCAACTGCTGAATCCCACACTAAGGTGCTGTATGAGCACATTCACTCGTGCATGGACTGAGTCATCCCAACTAGAACCAAGACACTGTCCTCTAAAAAAAAGGAAGCCAATCTGGTGGTCCCCTGCCATAAACATGCTGTACAACAGAAGGAAGAAACTGTTGTAGAAAAGATGAAGAACCCAGGATTCAAAAAACTCCCTCACCAGAGTCAGTAGAAAGCTGAGATCCTTCATAAAATCTTCCAAAGCTAGTTGCAAAAACAAAGCTGCCAAAGATTCCAAAGACAACTACAAAGCATTCTAAAGCTATGTCAAGAATCTAAATGGCAATGCTCAAATCTGCTCTAAGCTACAGCAGAATGGCACTAGATATACTGACCCCAAGGATATTGCCAATATCCTGACAGATTCAGTGCCAACTTCACCCCCCCTCTTACCCCCTAAAGGGCCCATCTCAATACCAAAAGAATACCAAATTCCAGTAATCACGGCCACTCAGGTAAAAAACGCACTCTCCAAAGCCAGGAATACAGCATCCATGGGGCCAGACGACATCCCGGGCTGTGTACTGCATGAACTACAAAATGAACTGGCACATCACCTATGTGTCATGTTTAATCATAGCCTCACCTCAGGCTTTGTGCCCACAGTGTGATGCACAGCCTCAGTCATCCCACTCCACAAGGGGGGATCCACTTTGGATCCTGGGAACTACTGTCCCATCAGTCTGACGAGCCTGATCTGCAAGGCCATGGAATGTATTATCATGGAACTTATAAACAAAGACATTGGCAACCTTCAAACACTGGACCCCACCCAGTTTGGGTTTGTGAAGGGCTGATCTTGCCTCCTGAACCTGATCAACTTCTTCAAATCAGTCTACAGAGCCGTGGACGAGGGTAAGGTGGTTCACACAGCCTACTTGGACCTCACTAAAGCTTTCAACACTATCCCCCACTCTGGAATTATAGATAAACTTACTAAACTGGGCATTAATCCCTACGTCACTCGATGGGTTGCAAACTGGCTTACTGACAGAACACATACTGTAAAAGTAGCTGACTGCAAATCCAGCTCCAGACAAATGACAAGTGGTGTACTGCAGGGTTCTATCCTGGGACCACTCTTGTTTGGCATTTATTTCTCTGAAATACAGGCCAACACTAAGGGACTCTGGCTTACAACATTCGCAGATGACTACAAACTGGGAGCCATTACTGAATCCCCAAATTATGTGGATATACTACAAAAGGGCCTTACTGGAACAGATGCCTGGTGCCAGAGCCATGGGCTCAAGTTTAAATGCCAAAAAATGTATAGTTGTCCCCTTTGGGAAAAAACACATACCTGCGAACTACCACATATGTGGCAGTACACTAAACACTGAAAGTGTGATAAGAGACCTAGTGACACAGGTGGACAGTCGTCTGACCTTTGATAACCACATAGCCACAACAGTTAGAAAATCCTTCTACGTGGCACACCTCATCACTAAGGGCTTTTGATCTAGAAAAAAGGAGGTCATTGTCCCTCTGTACTCATCCCTCATTAGACCCATTATAGAATACAATGCCCAGTTTGGTATGTACCACACAAGACATCTGCAACAACTAGAAAGGCCGCAGAAATACTTCACAAAAAGAATCACAGGTCTAAAGCAGATGCCTTATGCTGACCGTCTAAAGAAACTCCAGCTATACTCTGTCACTTATCGCCTACTCAGAGGTGATCTCTGCCTAATATACAAGGCTATGTCAAACCTAGATTTGTTGGACATGCTACACTTAAAGAAATCCCAATCCCTCAAAGCCACACGCTCTAGGGATCTTAACCTTGTCATCGCAATGAATAGAACATGCTGGAGGGATAGGTTCCTGACCCAGAGACTCCCCATACTCTGGAATAAGCTGCCCATACATGTCAGGCAGAACGCCTCAATAGCCCTTTTCAAGAGGAACCTTGACGATTGGATGTGAGATAGGAAATTCATCCCAGGGATCACATCAGTAGCACTGCTAGACAGGGGTCCATGAAAGTAAATATTTGTGGGAAGCAATAGCCAGGGAATAGTTATGGGTAGGCTTGTATAGGCCCTAGGGCCAATAGTCTAGTACCTAGCTATGAACCTATAAACATACATACCTGACACCTGCCAGACATCTAAAAATAGAAACCGGATGCAATTATTTATTTATTTCTAGGTCTGTTTACGCATGTTTGCATAGTGTGGTGAGGTACTCATCAATGCTAACATTTAGCATAGTGTTATATGTGAGGGTATACTAGTTTTCATAATATCCAAGTAACTAAATGTGTAGAGATACAGCCTAATATGTAGTAGATCCTGAGTTTGAGTCTGTAGCACTCATAACATGTTTGTAATGTACTTTTTAGTTTAATTTAAACACAAAATTGTTATATTTGGCAGTGCTGCATGATGCTAAGCTTAAACATGTTAATGGCCACTACTGTTTGTGTGGTGCTAAGCTTGGCTAAAACCATGGTTGTGTGAGTTTAAGCGCTGCTCAGTTCTGCTTAGCTGGTTTTCACACTGCTAAGCAATGTACTGCTTTTTGAATGTTTCTCAATGATGTGTAATGGTGGAAAACAGCCCATATTAAGTCCAATTTATGGGATTTCCACAGCATTCCTTGAAGTCTTATCATCTGTTGATATGGCAGGTGGTGCTGGTGAAGGTGCGTGCTTTCAGGCACAGAGATGGAGTGTACAGGAGTCCTGGGTCTTTGTTGGGCCCATGGTAAAGAATCATGAACCCAGGCTGATGCAGAGTGGTTTCCAGGGCTCAGAATTTAAGGCAGAGGCCTAGGACCTGTTGGCCAGGAAACTCACCAGTACTACTAGTATCCCCGCACAAGTGAGCAGTGTCACCACCATTTTGATGACCTGAAGAGGAGAAAGAGGGGAACTTTGGACACCTGGGTCCAAGACATAAGAGCTGGGCATGCCACACAAATATATAAGTATGTTTTCCACTGTTTTACCAAATTGCAAGCTGAATGTCTGCAAAACTGGCTGCAGCTGAGAGGGCTCACAGTGTTGAGTCCCGTGTGGTAAGTACAGATTTATTATGCTAACTTTCGTGCAATAAGCAAGAAAGAGTAAAGCATTTGCTGCATTAAAGTATACACAATCGAAACAGTAGTGCAATAAATGGGCAAGTAGAACTGTAGTACAATAAATGGACAATTAGAGCTGTGGTGCAATAATTGAACAATAACAACTGTATTGCAATAAACAATAAACAATACCAATAACTGTAAGCAAAATGGTGTAGAGCAGGATTGTGTTGTCATAACCATTGCAGTAGAGCTGTATGTATTGCTTGCCTATGGTAAGGTTGCTGCAGTCAAGGATAACACTGTCTCCATGCCAGTATCAATCACATAATGGTCTATGTTCCTCCAAATTAAGGTAATAAAGGTATATGGGTGAGGTAACCCACTCTATGGGCAGATATTGTGTTTGGACTTCACAGACATTTATCATTAATACCAATAACAGTATTAAGCAGCATTGTTGATTCCTAAAGAAATCAGTCTTAATGAAGGCAGTCCAGCTGTATTCCACACATGTGTTCTATTGTCAATGCAGTCAAATGTAACACTATAATAGTTCTAGAATGCAAGATGAATATCCTGTAACATGTATTTCCAAACTCATAGTGTGGCCCATGGTTGTCTCCAGGCCAATATCGGTCACATAATGCTCTCATTTTCTCCCACTCCAGGAATAAAAGCTATATGGTTGAGGTAGCTCATGTTATGAGCAGATATTATTGTGTTTATGTTTCACAGACACTTATCAGCAATACCAATAAAGTGTTAAGCAACATTGCTGATTACTAAATAAACTTGTCTAAATATTTCCAGTACGGCTGTATTCCTTGCATAAATAATTCCACCAGTGCTTGACCAGGTATACACCAAACAAATCCAAAGAAAACCAAGTCAGTCCAAAAGGAAACCACAAAGCAGCATTTTAATAAATCCAAGTAAAACAGAGAATGGTTAAGCGCTTTCATCTGTCAAATCAGACATCTTTAGAAGATAGTTTGAAGAAGGGTAATAACCCAAAAGCGCTTACTTTTGGATTTTGTCTGCTTCTGTAACTTTATATTGGTTGTTTGTATTGGTGCTGAATAAATATCTTAATCCATTTGGTCCTTTTTTCTTATGGACTTGTGTTTTTCCGTGGGCAGTTACCTTAGGTGAGGTCTCCAAGTTTTTTTATTTAAATAGTAAAAGTTTAAGTGCATAAAGTGTCACGTCATGTATTAATATGCTTTCACAGAGAAATTGAACTCAGGTATAGCAAATGAAGGCCACTAATATCAGAGTGCATCACACAATCCTTTCAAACTCACAGTGCTGATTAGCAGAGTTGTACACCTAACATACACATTTGAAGTACCTTCATACATGCTCCAAATTACTAATGGACTGTTACACATGGAGTATACACACACATGCACACACTCACATGCATGCACCAAATTGCCTGGAGTGAGATTAGAACTCTCACCTATCTACTTTTACACACTATAGATCATAGTACGTATTGCATGTGCCACAGGTTGTCTGTTGTACATGTGATTGCAGGCACAGTACTTGAGCATTACACAAACCACGTTTGTGTTGAACAGCATCTGTGACCTGCAAATTGATATTGCTTCATTTTATCTGCATCTAGTATGCTAACAGTGAGGTAATTGTTACTATCCTGTGTGGGTACAGTTACCAGTATGGCGATATGTGGCTGTTTGCACTTACTTAGGCAAATCTGTGGGCATGAACAATGTGCCCTGTCCATGTGTGCATTGCCAACATTATACATTACACCACCTGCTCATCTGTGTCTGTCTATGTGGTGACATCCAGCCAACACAAGTGTCTGTAGGTAAGTGGATTATGCACTGTTGCACCCTTAGTTTGGCTCCTTTGAGCAACAGTATGGATGTGTGATAGTGTAGATTTATTCACCATTATTAGGGTATATAGGACAGTACAGACATCCACACACATATTTACGTATATAGCAGGGATTAAATATAAATGCAGCTGTGTGTGTATGATATGTATATGTCTCATGCAGATATATGGGGAGTGTCTATGTATCATTTTAATATATATAGCTATCTATAGTGGTATATATTTATTTGACACTACATAGAGACAGATATACTATGTATGAGAGAGAGAGAGATAGTGACGGATATGTATACACATATATCTGTATGTATATACATATCTATACATAACAGGTCATTATGATGAGGGGGCAACAGCATTGTGCTCATTTTAACTAAGTGTATGGGCATGCTGAGTGTGAGTGTCAATACTTATAAAGTGACTCTAGGCCACACCTACCCGTACTCTAGTCCAGGATTTTGTGTGTTACAGACAACGGCATACGTCCCTCCTTCTGCAGTACTGCACTTCTCTCAAAATGTCCACTGCATTCCCCAGCTGTCTGCTGTACTTAATATGTGACTGAGGTTCATAATGTTACCATACAGAGACTGATAGTCTATGAAAACGCCAACATAATAATACCTCACCTGCAAAAGATGTGACTACTTCCAGATTAAAGCCATCAACTCCATCACCCATGCTGACTCTCCTAGTCCACTGAACCACACAAGCTATAAGACATACAGGAGTCAGCTATCACACAATCAGCAGCATAAATATGTACATTGTTACTCCTGTGTTACGTGTGACAAACAATGTGTGATTGAGTTCTCTGTTACAGCCCTGAGATTGCCTGGTCTGCTGATATGCCATTGCTGACTTACTGTTAAAGCAGTTATATGGGAACACTGCTGTTTTGGAATTGGGGGAACAACACCACATGATCTTCTGGAATAGACAGTAGTCCAAATATTATGGGACCACACTGCTTAACATTTCCCATGACTGATGTAGTGAATATTCCAACCATGAGTCCTAGTGATTATTAGGGAACGCATCCTATTGGACTGGGTATCTGTAGTCCCATGAGGCTGTTACTTCTGTCCACACAGCCCACTATATTTCTTTGCATAAATGCACCCGAGCCATACATATGATACCATATTATAGTAATCCCTACAAGTAGTGTGTAGGCTAGATACTTACCTTGTGAATGCAGCAGTTGACAGAACTGTTGTTCAGGGCTGACTGTGTGTGATGCAAGCAGCACACAGCCAATACATGGATAGGTAAAGGTTGTGGTTGCCTGGCATCAACAATTTTACAATATGTATGTGAGTAGGGTAAGGTATCAGTATCTAGGGCCCTAAGTTGTCACTGAATGTGCTATCCATTGTCTCTTAGCCAAAGCCAGTGTATAGTGGGTATGCCTACATTTGCCTACAAGGACATCATCAGTGAGTTCCTCCTCTGAGTCCTCCTGTGACTGTGGCTGTGGTGATCTAGGCACTGGTGGGGGGCTGTGTATCCTTTCCCTTTGCTGATCCTGCTGCAGCTGTTCCTGCAGGAGCATATTGTGTAGCATGGTACATACTGTGAACATATACACACACATGTGGCTAGAGAATACTGCAGGACTCCACCAGATATATCGAGACACCAAAATTGTGACTTCAGAAGCCCAGACACATGCTCATTGATGTTCCTAGTTTGTGCATGTGCTTCATTATGGTGTTCTTCTATGAGTGTGTGTGCATTTTTGATGGGTGTCATCATCCACAGTTCCAGTGCTTGGCCAACATCCCCCAGTAAATAGTTATGTCAGATAACCCTTCTAGCAAACATCTGGTACAGCTGTGATGCATGTCAGATATGAGAGTCATGATAACTGCCATGGCTGCCAGCACACACATTCATGATAATGCCCTGGGCATTGCACACGATCTGGCAGTTGATGGAGTGGTATCCCTTGCAGTTAACATAGATTCTACCCTCCTCACTGGGTGGTGACTTGCTGTGTACATTAGTGCAATCTATGGCATCCAGTACCTCAGGACAGTGTGCTACATGGTAGAAGTGTTGCATATTGCTGGCCATTGCCTCAGGGATGACAGGAAAAGAAATGTGCTCACAGGCATGTTGTAGCATGGCATCCAGGAACTAGTGGAGTACCCTGGAAGCAGATGCCTGTGAGACTCCCATCATGTCCCCAGTTGGTCTTTGGAAAGTACCTGTAGCTAGGTTCCCCTTTGTTGGCTCCGGGTCTGAGCTGAGGGTGGCAGAACTCAGTGACTTATTGTAGTATGTCCCTGTCTACCCTGCAGCACTGTACAATCTTCAGCTCATGTATCTCCTGGAAGGTTACTCTGGGCCTAAACACTCATCTCTTTCTCTGTCTAGGCCTATTGTCTGCAGCAGCAGCATTGACTTCAGCATCTAGCACCTACAGATGTGGTAGAGCTAGCATTCTCTCAGTTAAAATTCCCAAGTATGCACTCCAATGGTGCAGAGTATGGGGGAAATATCAGAATGTAGTGCTCTGCTGTAGGTGCTGACTGTGTAATTGGCAACCTATGATGCATTCCACCTTTCTAGTATATCATTGCCATCATTTAATGGCCCTAGATGATGTTAAACAGGGGTCAAAACTAATTAATATGTCATTGGCCTTTAGATACACTCAGCAATGTGGCACCCAATGCAAATGCATGCCCCATAGGTAAACAAAGCTTAGCACTTTGTGTAGATACCCCACCAGACTTCCATGCTCAGCATAACAGCACGCTACACAAACATGCAGAAACATGCACCCCTTAGCTAAACAAAAGTTAGAAGTTAGTGCACATACCTGACCTGAAAGGACACTCTCAGTATGGCAGCATGCCATGCAAACAGGAGCAGCTGAGCTGAAATAAGCTTGGAAGTAATTGGATACATCCTCCCCTGATGTCAGCTACCTCCTCTGTAAACATCTACATGGTTCTCTGCCTACACTAAGGGGATACGCGGACACAGTTACCCTTTGTGCTATTCAGTAACTCTACATCATTTGCATAGAGATCCATGCTCACAGCCTGGAAACTACACACTTCCTAGCCCTACCACATTAGCAGCAGCACCAATGCACCACTGTATATACTTCATACAAGGTTCTGTAATACATTTCTGTCACATAATATACATAATATTAATTTTGTTTTTTTCAATTTTTTTTTTATAAAGCATGTTTGTGCAATGGGGCGTGCCATGACAACATGCCCAGATTATTAAAAAAGAATTAAATTAATTTAACTTATTTCCTTTAATTTTTCAGACACATAGGAGGATAGTTTTGCTCATATCTGTATGTGGTATACCATTTTTGTCCATCTATATCTACATTTTTACAGCACTTTTTATCTGTCTACACTCCTGTACATGGAATTTGTGGGTATACACTACAGACACTGACACAGGGTCTGAAGAGCTGACTATCTGCTTGCTGGATTGCTCTACCTGACTCATTTGCATGAGGCTCACCTGTTTATGAGGTGATTTGCATGCCAGAGAACTTTCCATGTTGGCACGTGCATGTGCGCCACCCAGCAGTGTTTACTGAATCTAAAACCTGCTTACTTTCATGCAAGCAGTGCAGAGTGATGCCTACACAGTAAAACAATGTGTAGGCTTTATTAAATTCCCCCAGCATCTTCAGTTTTCAATACAGCAAGAAGCACAAGGTCTGTAGTAGGAAGCTTTCTGTATTGTCTTGGAAGTGTTTTATGACTTCCAACAGCTTCATAGATTTGAGCAAAAGCTCTTGTGTGTATATTTTTTGATGTGTAGATGTTAAATCCTGTCAGTTTCTAGTGTTGGTAATAGTGTGGGAAACTGAGTCAGATGACCAGATGTGATGTCATCTTGTAATCAACTCTGAACTAATATCTAGATATCACAGAGAGAACTGTCTGAGTTATTTACTATTCTGTATTCTATCTTGGATCTGACAAGGGCCACTCACCCATCTTACCTTGTTCTATTCAGTACGTAGAGGCAGTAATTCTTTTAGTCAATCAGGAATAGATAGCAAGACTAGCTAAATAATGTTTTATCTAACTGTGTAAAACTTTCTATCAGTGTTATTTTTAATATTTTCTGTGCTGAAACTCTGGTGTTTATGGTAAATAGATATTTAGCATTTTCTTGTTCTTTTATTATTTATTATTAAATATATTTAAACATTTCATTGTGGCTGGTTCTTTTAGAAAACATTTATGTTTTGAAAGCATTTGAAAATATTTATTTGGTGATAACTGTGGCCACACCTGAAAGCCCTGCTGTTTGGTCAACATTACCATTTATATTAATATTAATTTCACTCAGTATAATTGGATACCCTCTTAAGAGCCTTATAGTAACTGACATGTGTCAGTTTTAGCTACATTATAGTCTAGGCAGAAGGGACATATCTAGTAAATCCGTGCCAGCCTTTCTCAGGTGTGTGTGTGTGTGTGTGTGTGTGTGTGTGTGTGTCTGTGTGTGTGTGCCTGTGTGTGTGTGTGTGTGTGTGTGTGTGTGTGTGTGTGTGTGTGTGTGTGTGTGTGTGTGTGTGTGTGTGTGCATGTGTTTGTGTGTGTAAATGAAATCTCAAAGAAAGTGTGCGTCACCTACTTGGGGTAGGGGCATGAAACATTGGTTTCACAGTGCTAGTGGGGAGCCTTATTGGGGACTTGGAAAGAGACAGATAGAGACACCCAGAACCTGGGCTAAGTGTGTGCACTGCTGACTCTTAAGGGAAAGTGTGCTTAATGCAGAGAGATCTGCATCTGGAAATACTGAGTGTAGCCATATGAATTCCAAGTGAACGTCCCTCTCCAGTGTCAGTGGTGAGGATTAAGGCTCCTTGATTACTGGCCCAACATGGGGGCATCCCAATTGCCTTAAACAACATATTAAGGGCTCAAAGTCTAGCACAATTGCTGCAAGATTATTATAGAGTCATAGGTTCATAAGATGGTACTAGGATAACTGCCTTTGCAAGCCATTTAAGCCTAGCCAATTATCCCATTTGGTGCCTAAAATTATCCTGTATTGTTGGAGTTTATATTCATGTAACCTTTTCCAAGATCTATATTTATATATTACACTAGTGATAACTACTAGATCAAAACCATAAATATTTGGAGGAGATCCGTGCATTGGAATAAAGGATTTTAAACCTGCACCCTTGCAGATGGCCATAAGATATAGAATTGGGCTGACTTGACAGAGACATGTTCTTATCTGATCAAGGGCAAAATAAGGAGCTCCTTAGCAGTTAACTTACTTTGCGGTATTGTTGTAGAAGCAGCAGGCAGTATAAAGGGAGTTTTCCAGATGCATCTGCTAGTGGAAAGAGGATTGAGATAGTTGAGTCTGTCAATACTCTTGCAAAAGGAAACTGGTATAATGCTTGGATTACCCTTATATGCTCAGCAGAAGTCCAAAGTTCTTTACAGCATATCTAAGTATTTGAACTTAACAGAATCAAATGTCTTCTCAAAATCTACAGACACTATCACAGCTGGTTATTCAAATTTGTCTTGCACATGATTATGTAAAATAAGGCTGTGAAGATGTTCAGAGCTTGCCTTGCCATTAAAGAGCCTATCATGATGGTTGCATGATAGAAACTGAATGCATACATACATGTATATATATATATATATATATATATATATATATATATATATATATATATATATTACATTAATTTATATGAACCACGCAACATATTTATAAAAAAATCTCCGGGAATCAACACATTTTGAAATACCATTATTCATAATGTTGAATTCAAGGAATTGTAACAGTCGACATTTGAATATTTTTATTTTTTTTATGTTGTATTTTGCACACACCACCAAATGTGAATTTTATATATATAATGCTGATTTTATATATATATATATATATATATATATATATATATATATATATATATATATATATATATATGCATATTAACCTGCTAGCTATGCATTTTGCATATCACTTTGGACTCATTACTAAGTATTGAATTTGGGTGATTTTTCATGTTTGGAGAGAACCATGAGATATGATTCTCTTTCTTGGTGTGAAATGAAAATTACATTAAAATACAGTCATAAGTGCTATTTAAGGAAGTGCTTCAGCTCATTGTATAATCCAACTAAAAACCACATTAGAAATGTGGAAGAAACAGCAAAAGTCCAAATAAAACACATATTTATTGCAGACAGTTAAGAGCTCTTGTCCTCAAGTGGGATGT
Source organism: Protopterus annectens (assembly GCF_019279795.1). Classification (NCBI taxonomy): domain Eukaryota; kingdom Metazoa; phylum Chordata; order Ceratodontiformes; family Protopteridae; genus Protopterus; species Protopterus annectens. The sequence continues at coordinate 130,801,751 of NC_056732.1, read as the reverse complement.
CTTCAGTTCTGGTGTGGTTATTAGTTGGGTTCTTGTTGGTTTATTTTTGTCATTGTATAATACATCTGAAAGGCCATCATGATCAAGCACTTTGCTTTGGGGATGTGGTTAAAACTGCATTTAGAAATTTGCTTAAGCTATAGCTTGATTCACTGTTCTAGCTTTCTGAGATGAGACACTGGAAAAAGATAAGGAGTCCAGACATATCAAAGTAAAAGTTTGTCTTGTTCAAAATGGGGGGAGGGGGAACTGTAAAGCAAAAAAGATAATTTCAAGAACTCATTATTTATTTCTTTTGGGAATGCATTTTTGTTTCCTACTCTTAGGCTTGTAGTGTTGATCTTAGCTTGACTTCTCTTTAATGGAAAATACGCTAGCTTACTAGGTTTAAGTGATAGATCCAGATTAAGCAGGTAGCCCTTTGCAGATATAACTCAGCATTTTCCATAACAGTTCTACTTAACTTAATCTTACTTTGTCTACATTTAAAAATTCATAAAATGGATAGCCTGGCATTATACAAAATGTTAAGAGGTTATATCACCAGGTTTTCTTACTTCACTGACTAACTTGTTGAGCAATCTGGATTTGGTCACTGTACAGATGTCTTTCAAGTTTAACATACACTTCTCACTATGGGGAATATTGGCATAAGGTTAGAGTGAATCCTTGTTAATACATTTGTCAAAGTCATCATAGCAAAGGTAGTGAGTCAGAGATGAATAAAATAAGAGATTCCATTATCTTCTTCTTGGTTGTTGAGGCTGGCAGGTTTCCTAAGTGCTATGTCAACTGCTTTCATTTATAGTAGAAAGGAGAACTCTAAGCCCATAGACTGATGTTAACAAACTACTGGTTATGATGAAAAAGTATTGTCTGCTCTGAACATCACCAAATGGTGCACAGAAGGTATTGAATATCATCAAATGGTGCACAGAAGGTAGTGAAACTCACCAAATGGTGCACAGAAGGTATTGAACATCACCAAGTTATACACAGAAGATACTGAACATCACCAAATGGTGTACAGAAGGTACTGAACATCACCAAATGGTACGCAGAAGGTACTGAACATCACCAAATAGTGCACAGAAGGTACTGAACATCACCAAATGGTGCACAGGGGGTAATGAACATCACAAAATGGTGCACAGAAGGTATAGTCTAGGTCTGATGGCTGTAACAGAATCAATGTGTCCTGCAAATTAAGAGGGTCAGGTTGCTGTCCAGTATTATTTTCCCTTTATGTGCTGTTAAGATTTAAGATCTGATTTCACCAAAACTGAGTTAGGGATTATAGTAAACCCCCTAAAAAAGTTAAAGGGAGAGGGCTGTTAATTTTAAAACCCCTGTTTTCACTTGGACCAAACACCATTTTACTTCATAAAACATTATTGAATCTCTCAGCTCATGGGACTAACAAAGAAAAAATATAAATGATAATAAAAAAGTCATACTGTAAAGTATGTCCTGCTGCAACAGCTATAAAGGTGGTAAGTAGCACTGAAACTATTGTTGTAGTTAAATGTTAAAGCTAAGTGCTAGCAATATTGGTATGAATAATGGCTAAAAGAAAATTAAAATTTGTAATACAACTAACAAGTTCTAAGCTAAATACAAGCAAAATTAGCATTCATAAAGGCAGCAAGAAAAATAAACAAGTAGTGTCAGCTGTACTACTTACAGATATGCAAGAACATTTCAAATAATTGATTCTGCTATGAAATAATTTGTTACATGAATCATGGGAGACCCTACACTGGTAACAGTGAAAGAAAAGCACTAGTCCTAACTTAAAAAGTTTAACCTGATGCTTCTTAAGTCTGCTGAAATGGTCTGACCCGTTTCTTATTCCTGTTGCAGTTAGAAAAGTTGTGGGTGGGTTTTGTTCAGGTTGTGACCCTGGTGGGAGACAGTTTTCTGGCTATGTTTTAACAGTGTAGATGCCTTCAATTCTGCTCCTTTCCTATTGACTCAAATCTGTTGCTGACTGTGACTCCAAATATTTTCTGCTGATTTCTTTTCTCAGGACTTAGTCTGGACTTCTCATGTCTGTACTGGGTTGCACACAGTCTTAAACACTTAACAGACAATTTCCAGCACTAAAAGGTACTCTGAAGTACTACTTCCCAGCCACGGGCATTTGTTGAGGCAATAAATTATTTTTTTTAATTACAGTTAAGTCAAATAATTAAACAGGAGACTCATTGTGCGATCACTGCATCTCTAGAGTCTGGAATACCATCTCAACACAGACAAAACACAGTGAGAAATGTTCCAGTTTTATACCCTAGATTAAACAACATTTAAACTAGTCCTGGATGTTCCACATGCTCCTCGCCAGGCTGAGACTTTTCTCTTCTGCTCATACTAATCATTCTAACTTCTTGTCCTTATCTAAACTAGAATACCACTCATTACCTCTCCTCACATCTCTCCAAACTTAACCATCCTCATCTGCATCCTATTCAGTCTGATTTACCAAATATATTTCATTCTGACCTACCTACCCACAATATTTTATCACTTATCCTTACCATCTAGCCATACCTCTATTATTATATCCTAAAAGTCCTCTTCCACAATACTTAGACACACAGTCAAACAATATCTTAGTCCTCTTTCTAGTCCTTGTTCTATTAATTTACCGTCTTCTAACGTCAAACTTCTTACCTCATTTGTAAACATCTGAAGAGTTTTATTTTTAATCCACTGTTATTGTCATACAAGTTAGACCTACTCCTTGTTTATTCCAAACAGACAAGGAAGCCGTACCAAAGATCCACACAAAATGTTTATTTTGTGCTTTCATCTCCACAATAGAAACGTCTTCAGAACAAACTTAGCTACCACCCAACACCCTTTTATACATAGATTAATTAATCAATTAATGACATCATGTGCCTCTTAAAGAAGTCTACATCAAATCCTCCTTGTAAAACCATGACTTAAAAAGTAGCACCAAAATAAAAACAAACTGCATAAATAAATAATACATATTATACAAAGCTGTATGTTGTGATCATAATATCAAGTCAATACCCTCCATTTTGTCACATAAAAAATTGTGCTTTTAATCTTAAAATAGAACAAATAGACACCACACTACTTAAACCAGGATGTTCAGATGCATTGGTCCTAATTTGCTATCTAAGCTTTTTGAGTTCTAAATAGTCATTCAATGGACCACCCCTTTCCCCCAATTTTGCCTGGTCTATAATGATGAACTTCAAAATATGTCCTTTGTGGCCTATTGTATGTACAGCAAGGGCATTCTTTGTGTCTTTTCTGCCTAAATCATAGCAGTGCTGGTGCACCCTGCTCCTGAAAGCATTAATAGTTTTTCCAGTATAAAAACTGGGGCACATGGAGCATAGGGCTAGGTATACCACAGCTTTACTACTACACGAAAACTTTCCATAAATTGTGTATTTTCCATAATTTGGAATATGTATCTCTTTTGCTTCAGTCATAGGTTCATAGGTTCATAGGTTCATACTAGGCTATCTGCCCAAGGGCATTTATAAGCCTAGCCCATAGTTATGTTTAGTTTGAATAAAAACTATGCCTATCATTTTGCTTGTCAAGCAGTGACGCTGAAGTAATCCCTGGGGTATATCTGCAATCTCCCATCCATTGGTCAAGATTCCTCTTGAACAAGACCAGAGAGGTGCTCTGCCTCATTTTGTTCCACAGCATAGGGAGTCTCTGGGTGATGAATCTGTCCTCCATAACCAAGGTTTAAGTCTCCCGCCCTTGTGGTTCTGAGGGAACCCACATGTTACCATACCATTCCCCCTGCTTGTATCTTGTTTATGTCATTCCAACATATTTTTTAAACTACAGTCCTTTTTGTATACAATTCTTGGGGATGTCCCCACCAGTTGGAGTTGTTCTGGATCTGTGCAAAAAATATTCCAGTTTTTCTTAGATGGCAAATTAGGACCAATGCTTCTGAACATACAGGTTTAAATAGTGCTGTGTCTATTTGTTCTATTTTTAAGATTAAAAGCACAATTTTTTATGTGACAAAATGGAGGGTTTTAACTTGATATTATGATCACAACATACAACTTTGTATAATATGTATTATTTATGCAGTTTGTTTTTATTTTGTTGCTACTTTTTAAGTCCTGGTTTTACAAGGAAGGATTTGATGTAGACTTCTTTAAGAGGCATGTGATGTCATTAATTGATTAATTAATCTATGTATAAAAGGGTGTTGGGTAGTAGCTAAGTTTGTTCTGAAGACATTTCTATTGTGGAGACGAAAGTGCTAAATAAACATTTTGTGTGGATCTTTGGCTCGGCTTCCTTGTCTGTTTGGAATATTAGTTCATGTGGAGTTATGTTCTACTCCTTGTTTATTATAGGGATTACAGTCTCAGATGTGAACTTATTGTATACTGTAATCTCTGATGTCATGCATGTTTTAGAGATGTCTAAAAATAACTGTTTTTAATGTAGCTTTGTAAATATGTTTTCTAATATATATATATATATATATATATATATATATATATATATATATATATATATATATATATATATATATATATATTCCAATTTTAATTTGCTGGAGTTTTCTCCCCCAGAATTCTTCAGTGAGTGTGTGTGCATTTCTGATGGGTGTCATTATCCATGGTTCCAGTGCGTAGACAGCATCCCCAAGTAAATGGTTGTGTGGGATGTCTTCCCTAGCAAACATCTTGTGCAGCTGTGATGCGTGTCAGATATGGGAGTCTTGATAACTGCTAGGGCTGTCAGCACACACATTCATGATAATACCTTGGGCATTGCACACAACTTGGCAGTTGATGGAGTGGTACCCCTTGCAAATGACATAGGTTCAACTCTCTTCACTGGATGGTGCCTTGATGTGTACATGAGTGCAATCTATGGCACCCAGTACCTCAGGGTAGTGTGCTACATGGTAGAAGAGTCGCATACTGCTGGCCCTCTCCTTAGTGGTGTGGGGAAAACAAATATGCTCACTGCCATGTCGTAGCATGGCATCCATGAAGTGGTGGGAGTACCCTGGAAACAGATGCCTGTGAGACCCACATCACGTCCCCATTTGGTATTTGGAAAGTACCTGTAGCTAGTATACTAAGGGCTACACATACCTTTGTTTCCACTGGGATGGGTTCCCCTCTGTTGGATCTGGGTCTAAGTAGAGCAATACAGAGTGGACAGGAACACACTACAATAACTCACTGAGCTCTGTCAACCTCAACTCAGACCCAGTGCCAACAAAGGGGAACCCGTCCCATTGGAAACAAAGGTATGTGTAGATCTTAGGATACTAGCTACAAATATTTTCCAAAGATCAACTGGGGACATGATGAAGGTTTCACAGGGATCGGCATCCAGGGTACTCCACCAGTTCCTGAATGCTACGCTACCACATGCCATTGAGCACATTTATTTTCCCTTCATCCCTGAGGCAAGGGCCAGCAGTATGCAACACTTCTACAGTGTAGCACACTACCCTGAGGTATTGGGTGCCATAGGTTGCACTCATGTACACATCAGTGCAACACCTGGTGAAGAGGGTAGAATCTACGTCAACAGCAAAGGGTTTCACTCCATCAACTGCCAGGTCATGTGCAATGCCCAGGGCATTATCATGAATATGTGTGCTGGCAGCCCTGGCAGTTATCATGACTCTTATATCTGGCATGCATCACAACTGTACCAGATGTTTGCTGGGTGGAACATTCCACATGGCCATTTACTGGAGGATGCTGGCTAAGCACTGGAACTGTGGATGATGACAGGCATCAGAAATGCACACCCACCCACCAAAGAATGCCATAATGAGGCACATGCACAAGCTAGGAACATCATAGAGTGTGTGTTTGGGCTTCTGAAGTCACGGTTCCAGTGCCTCGATATATCTGGTGTAGCCCTGTAGTACTGTCCAGCCACATGTGCACAGATGTTCACATTATGTGGTATGTTACACAATATGATCCTGCGGAAACAGCTACAGCAGGATCAGCAAAGGGAAGAGAAACACAGCCCCCCACCAGTGCCTGGGTCACCACAGCTGCACCCACAGGGGGACTCTGAGGAGGAAATCCCTGAGGTTGTCCCTGTTGGCAGACATAGGTATGCTCAGTATGCCCTGGCCTTGGTCAAGAGACAACACATAGCAGATGCACTGACAACTTAGGGGCCTAGGGGCAGACAGCATACTCTGACTCACATACATATTAGTAAAAATTATGCCAGCCAGCCCACACAACCTGTACCTAACCATGTATTGGCTGAGTACTGCATGCATCAGACAGAGTCAGCCTTTACCTACAGGTCTGTCAACTGCTGCATTCACAAGGTAAGTCACTCACCTATTCACCACTTGTAAGGCGTACTAGAATATGGTAGCATATGTATGGACCTGTTGCATGTATGCAAGGGAATATAGTGGGCTACTGAGCTACTTGGAAAGATCTAAGAGCCACTTGGGACAACAGGTACTCTGTCCAATAGTATGTGATCCATAATATGCACTAGGTCACATGGCTGAAACATTCACTACATTATTGAAGAGAGATGGCAAACAGTGGGGTCACACGACAGTCTCAATACTGTCTATGCCAGCAGAGCATGGGCAGGTCATCCTTCACCCCCAACACATCAGTGTACCCATACAACTGCTGTAACAGTAAATCTGCAATGATATATCAGCAGACCAGCCAATTCCAGGGCTGTGACCTAGAACCTGGCCACATGTTCTATGTCTCACGTAACGTAGGGATGACAATGTATGTCTGTATGCTGTTGATTGTGTGATGAATTACACGTTCCAGTCTGGCAGCCTGTATGGCTCAGTTTGCTAGGGACATTAGCATGGGTGATGGTGTTGACAGTTTGAATTTGGCAGTATTGACATCTTTTGCATGTGAGGTAGTTGTATGGTGGTGTTCCCACAAACTGTCATAGCTCTCATTCTGTTAGTCTGTTAGTACATGAAAGCTGGACAAAGCCAGTGAGAATGGGGGGACAAAGGGCCAAAACTAGAGACAGACATTCAGATGCTCTGATTTATCTAGAAGGTGGCTAATATAAAAGCTTGTTGCATCAGTACAGAATATCTGAAGGATATAAAGTCCAACACTCAAATGTCTGTCTGTAGTTAGTACTATTCACTAACTGCATTATACAACATTTTACCAGAACACCACAAGTGTATGAGGAACAGGTCAGGCATATGGGGTGAAATGCTTGACATTATAAAAAAACATGTACAGTGAGAGGTATGCAGGCTATCACTCTGTATGTGGTGTTACATTATGTACCCCAGTCACATATTAATTACAGCACACAGCCTGGGAATGCCATGGACAATGTCAGGAAGTGCTGTACTGTGGAAACAGGTGCAGCTGCCAATGTCTGTAGCACACAAAATCTCGGCCTGCAGTGCAGGTAGCTCTGTCCTTGAGTCACCTTGTAAGAACTGACAGTCCCACTGGGAATGCTCCTGCACTTAGCTAACTTGAGTGCAATTCTGTTGCCTCTTTCTCACAAAGACCTGCTATGTGGAAATATATCTGTACATACAGACAACTACCTATACATATCTGTCTGACCCTATCCTTCTCCCACATGCTTAGTCTATCTAACAGTATGTACCGCATATAAAATAAAATACCAATATATTTATATATTGCTATATATATTACAATGATACAGAGACTCTTCACATGTATCTACATATCTTATATACATAAGATACACAAACAGCAGCATTTATAGAGATATCCCTGTTATACACACACACACACACACACACACACACACACACACACACACACACACACACATATATATGTGTGTGTGTGTGTGTGTGTGTGTGTGTGTGTGTGTGTGTGTGTGTGTGTGTGTATCTATATGTATATGGGGATGTATGGATTTCCCCACACACCCACAGAATGGTGAGGTTATCTGCACAATCACACATCAAAACAGTTGCCCAAAAGAACCAAACCAAGGCCGTGACAGTACATAATTCACTCATCCACTCATCCACAGACTTCTGTGCCTGTGGAATGTCACAGGTGAGCAGATGTTGTACTGTACAATGGTTCAATGCATGCCTTGGACATGCAATATAGTCCCTGGCCACTTGTTTGCCTATCTAAATGCAACCAGCCACATATGGCCATACTGCTAACTGTACACACATAGCAGGGATAGTGACAGGTAACCGACTCCTAGGACACTAGATACAATAATAGCACTAAGCAATATCACTCTGCAGGCCACACATGCTGTCTAATACAAGGCTACTTTGTGTACACCACAAGTACTGTGCCTGCAATCACATGTACAGCAGATGTAACCTGTGGCACATGCAATAAGTAGTGAGAGTTATAATGTGTAATAGTAGATAGGTAGCGGTTCAAATCTCACATCAGCCAACTGTGTGTGTGTAAATATATTCTCATGCAGCACTACAGACAAGATTGTATGGGCTATCTCTATGCAATGGTTATGCATTTTATGGCCCTATGACTAGCTGCTGGCCTCTACATTGCCCTCCTCTACATGGCCTGCTGATGTCATCGACCTTAAGAGTGCTTGCTGACAGTTGAGTAGCCAATAAGCTCTATGGCACATGCGATAAGTACTGCAAGCTGTTGTGCATAATAGATAGATAGGTAGGAGTTCTAATCTCCCATAAGCCAAGTGTGTGTGTGTGTGTGTGTGTGTGTGTGTGTGTGTGTGTGTGTGTGTGTGTGTGTATGTGTGTAAACATATCCCCATACAGCACTGCAAACAAGCCTGTGTGGGCTATCTCTGTGCAATGGTTATGCATTTTATGGCTCTGTGACTAGCTGCTGGCCTCTGCATTACCCTTCTCTACAAGGCCTGCTGATGTTATCCACCTTAAGAGCACTGGCTGACAATTGTATATCAGATAAACTCCATAATGCATGTGATAAATACTGTGAGATATGGGTTCATAGCTTCATAGGTTGGTACTAGGCTATCAGCCCTAGGGCCTATACAAGCCTAGCCATAACAATCCCCTGGCTATTTCTTCCCACACTATTTACTTCCCTGGAACCTGTCTAGCAGGGCGACTGACATGATCCCTGAGGTGAATTTCCTTTCTCCCATCCAATCATCAAGGTTCCTTTTGAAGAGGGCCAAAGAGGCACTCTGCTTGACATATATGGGCAGTCTATTCCAGAGTCTGGGGATTCTCTAGGTCAGCAACCTATCCCTCCAGCATGTTTTGTTTATTGTGATGACAAGGTTTAGATCCCTGAAGCGTGTGGCTCTGAGGGATTGGGATTTCTTTAAGTGTAGCATGTCCAACAGCTCTGGCTTTGACATGGTCTTGTATGTTAAGTATATAGTGTGTAATAGTACATTTGCAGGAGTTCAATATTCACAGCAGCTAACTCAGTTTCTGTGTATGTGTGTAAATATATCCCTGTGCAGTGCTACAGAGATGCCCTTATGGACTATCCTCATGCAATGGTTGTGCACCTTTGGTACTGTGACCAGCTGCTGGCTCTAAATTGCCCTTCTATAGATAATCGTAACTGATGTCCGCCACGTGTCTGACCTGAACACAGGATATTTGTAGACATGTCAACTCCATCACCACACCTACTAGATTTGTAAGTTCAGATAACTCAGGTGACATGTAGCAAGGGTAGCAGATCTTATCACAAAGTATGAATGCATGAATATGCTGACTGCCCCCATTGTTCCTTATATACTGATCTACACACATGCATCTAGCGAGCCATGCATGCATACTGCCGTACCTTGCTGACATCATATTTCTGCTCTGCTGCCATGCCATCCTGGGCTGCTGTATTGCCGCCATGTGTCCATAGAGTATTATTATGTGAAGCTGATTTGAGAAATTTTTATGTGTCCATAGAGTATTACCTCAGACTCCTGCAACAGAAACATACACAGGTCCATGGCACATCTGTCATTCTGTAACACTATTGCCAGTCCAACATCATTAAGCAAAAATACACAAAGTGTGATGTGTAGTCATGGCACATGCCTGCATACGGTACCTAAAGTGGTCCACAACAAGTGGCATGGCAAACCAATCCTACACTACACAAGTATATGTCAAGTGATATAGACACCCTGTGCATCAGTGCATAGTAGCATTTCCCTGCATCGATGGCACCGATGGTAAGAATGTGGCACAGGTATCATTACATGCACAGGGTGTGGTGTGGAGGTGCTGGAGGCCTAGGCTGTGCCAAACAGTTGACAGCATGTGTGTGAGTAAGGAGGGGTGCAGGTTAGATGGGCCATGGAGAGGTGCCATGTGTGTCTGCAGGTGACCTGGTTGTGACAATGGTGTTTGAGTGTGTGCGTGTACACAGTCAAGACCAGTGCTTGCCCTACACATGTGTATGTTGAACAGCTATGGACCATACATGGTAGAGTGGACAGTTCACCATCTCCAGCCACAAGGTCAGTAATTGGCTCTGCCAAGAGTAGCACTGGGACCACCATGCCCAAGGTCAGATGTGGTGCTAGTACCTGAAGATGACTGCAAACTGCTGGGGCTATGTCCCCCACGGGACCACCCAGGACCACGTACTCATGGCCTGCCACATTGTGGTGTGGACAGCACACTTCTCTCTGTAACGTTGGAGGCACTGCCACTATGGAAGCATGACTCTGCATGGCCATGTGGACTCTCAGCAGATAGTGTTGCTAACCTATGTCCACATGTCCAATGCTCAACTTCAACCAGATGTTCCAATACCGACAATGTGCAGTCCAAGACACTGTCTCAGCCCTCCATCTGCCCACTGCATCAGTGAACCAATCCAGGGCGCCCCCAATGTGGTGGAGACTGTCACAAATTTCAGACTGTGCTGTATCCATAATCCTAAGCATCCATCTGGTGTTGCATTCAGAACATGCCTGTGCTTCCATGATGGCCCGAAACATGCGCTGAGTGACCCATGATGTGACACCTGCAGATGGTGGTAGATGGACAGCAGTCCACATATGAGCACCACTGCCAATTTGCCTGTGTGGGACCTCATCAGCTCTCTGGCTATGGCCAGTATCTACACTCACTGATGCCATAGTTGCCACACTGTTCTGTTCAATGTCTCCGCCATCTGACTGTTCAATATCTGTGGCCTCTGGGGACTGGCTATGTGTGGGAATACTGATTGTGTGCAGTGACAATGGGGGCAGAAGAGGGATGTCAACCGCTGGGACAGATACAGTGCAGAACAAACCCACCTGTGCCTCACTATGGCCACCATAATCATCAGAGTCTGATGAGACTCTGACATCAGGTTGCGAAGGGGACAGACTCCAACCTCCTGGTCACCTGTGAAATCCAAGACAAAAGCAGTACATTACTGCCAGCACTTTTATATATGGTAATCCACATAGACTCATACAAATGAGGATCCACAACTGCATTACCAGACTGACATCTTCTCATCTCCGCTCCAATGTACAACAGACAACCTCACACCAACATAGACAGACAACTCAAGCCCTTTATAACATGCATTTCAGCCACATCCAGGTAAAGTTGCCAGTACAAACTGCCTGTAAGGTATATAATATGACACTATACATGAGAGAACTGCACATAAAACTCAGTACACCTATCTTGAGAATGATATGCCAGTACTAGTGTAATTGCTTCAGGTATGTTGCATCTTCCTTTTGTGTTTGTACAAGCAATGGAGTAATTGCATCATGTATACCAGGCTGCGTAGCCCCTCATAACTATAAGTGCAGACATTTCAATGGTTATTCAAATACACACCTGTGAGTAACCACTCTGTGAACTGTAGTTAACTGTTCCAGAATGGAACATACAAATACTCTACTCTGGATAAACACATTTGTAGATAAGGCAATATGGCAGCCCTTAACTTTCATAGGGTATATAGTATCTGTAAAAACAGCATCATATTTACCAGGTACAGGACCATGGACTTGGGCCACACCAGATGGACCTATGAAAAAGTGAGTGAGAGGTATTGTCAGCACCAACAAGGGTTGCAGCACTACAAGGTAATATGTGCATATATCACACATGCACAGTGCCTACTGTGATACTGGCTGTATTTCTGACATTCTGAATATGTGTGCACAACTGAATGCAAACCCTAACTCCTCCCCAATGCAGATAGACCTAACACCCATGCATAGCTATATATAGCCTGCCACAATGACTGATACAGTATTACACTAGTGAACACAGTACGCTTACCTGGAGACTCCTCTGCTGTGGACACTGTGGCACCCACCTCCACAATGTATGGTGTGATGGATGGCTGGGAGCTGTTTTGTGTTCCTAGGTTCACCAGGAATTCCTCTGCGGCCAAGAGTGGTTGTTCTGTTGCAGGCCCTCCACCAGTGGTGGCACGATCCCTGGCAACATTGGCTTCACTTCTTCGTGTAGCATTCTGCATGTCTGTTGCCCAGTGTCAGACCTGGTCATAGGTCCTGTCCTATTGACCAGTCTGACAGACATTTTACACAATGTCTGCCCACAATGCTGCTCACTGCTTCCAATTATGCCTTCCCCTGGACAACAAGATCTGATGGTGCTGTCTCAGTCCATCCACTATTATGACATTCTCCACATCTGAGAAGGGGGCATGTCTGCAGTACATGGTTTCTGAGAGACAACAAGAAGGGAACACATTACAAGACCAAATACATGGAATTCCATTATGTACAGATCCAGCACATCCATAATGCCCTGCACTATCCACTGTTTCATTACACGTCATACCCCAGAGTCTGGCAACACTCTACATGTGTGCTCTTGTGTGTTGTGACAGATTCTGCTGTATGTTTCAACACCCAGCACTGCAGTCTACTGTAGTGTGTTCCTTTTGGGCAAACACCCAGTGATATGTCATATGGCCACAGCCAGACAATGAACAGTGTGCTATTACAACAACTATATGGGGAGTGTCCAGCAACACCAGGGTGCCACAATGACAGAAAACAATGCAAACCTGTTGTAGTGTATGTTCCCTGTAGGCATCATACCTCTCAATCATACAGATGTTTGTAGAATGTCAGGATGTTTGCCTCATAGTTTTGGTCATTTTCACACAAACTTGTAGATCTCTAACAAATATTTAAACACTGTCGCTGAGTTTGGGCCTTTGTCCCCATAAATTATGGCTTTCTTCTGGTTTCATGTTGTAAGAGGTTGACAGGTATGTTAGGCATAGCCATCAACCAAACAGGGACATATATCAACAGAAACAGGGACTTAGCCAGAGTACATCAGGGTCATTCAGGGGCACCTTTAACATGTTAGAACTATGCCTGTGAGACAGTGACTGAATGAGGGAGGTGAGTTACAGTACATCGTTTGACGTTACAGGAGTGCACACCCTTACTCATTGTCACTATGTATTATGTGAAATCCATTAGCTTTCCTACAACAGCCAACTGTTGTAGGAGAGATTGACAAGGACAGAGCTGAGATGTGGGTGAAAATCAGGGACAGTTGAGAAGCATGGCTGTAGGTATAGGACAACAGAGTATCACTTACATGTCATTACCATAGATCTAAGACAGGCTTACTGCTGTACTCTCTATTTCCCATACATCCATCCTCCCATCTGCATCATGTTATATGGAGAAATCTATTACATACCTGGTGGAGTGCAGTACTCCTTTTTTGAACTTTACTTCTGGTAATCGTTTGGAAATATGCTCTCTTTGTGAGTTAAGTCTCATGCAGACCTGTTTCCCATAAGCAGCTGCTTGCCTTTTTAAGGTACTGCTCATTAGCAGGTAATTGCCTCTGCACCAATCTGTGGCTTAGAATTGCTAACTGCGGCCAAAACAGCTGAAATGCACTATCATTGGAGAATGACATGCCGCCTTAGTGCAATATATAAGGCCTTCATGTAGACTTGGGCCCCTTTCTTAGTTGTTAACATGGACAATACTTAGCTGTGAATAGTGTAGCATCATAGAGGATAGGTACCATAACTGTCAATTGTAGAGATTTATGGAGTATGTCCACAGTTTGGCCTCATATGTGTGGTCAGTGACCCATGACATTGTGGTCATCTGGAAGTTCACTGGCAAACATTGTGGGTTGAGGTCGGTTAGGGAGGAGACACACTTGAGTGTCAGACTTCACACCCATCAGAATATGCATGCTAATGCAATAGCTGTTATTCTATCAACCTACTATCTTTGTAGGGGCAAAACATTACACATGTCCCTATCTCTGGGCCTTAGCCCCCCCCCCCATTACATATGGCTGCATCCAGATCCCTTGTTCTAGGGGGTTGGGAAGTATGGTAGGTCTGTAGCAGCTACCTTTGCATACAGCTGTATATGCTACAGGCTGTAGCTACTGATGCAGCCTAGTGCACATGGGGGTAGTGTGGACACTTTTGAGGACAGCAAGCTGTACATTTATCTGTGGCAGCTGTGGCAGCCTTGTCATTATGTAGATCCAGGGTAAGGGTACACTGTACCATCTGACCGAGGCATGTGATTAAGGTATGTCTTTTATGCAACTGTACCAATAACAGAGTAGTAGGCCACATATAGTTAGGCTATATGGATATGTGCAGTGTTCCCCTGCCTGCAGGCCTCTGACTTGCAAAACTGAGTAGCATTTCATTAACTAGCAGTAACCTGTGTGAATTAGGATTGCATGACTCAGTCATTACTTGCTGTCTACACAATGATGTAAATGAACTGCAGCACAAAACTGGATTGGAACCCAGGACTGTGTATGGCAAGATGTACTGCATGCAAGGCATTTTAACAGACTGCACTACTGAGTCACTACAAAAGCATGTGCATTTGCAAGATATATGAGTGCATATACAGGCTGTGATAAACATTTCTACATTCATCAGTATATGCATGGCTTTATAAGGCTGTATTTCTGCACCAAGGTCCCAGTTGTATATGTACTTTGACATTGCTGCCTTAGCAGGTTTCACTCCTCAAGTTGCTGATAAATGGGCACATATACCTGCTATTGCTGGCCTTACTTACATCCATTATTATGTCTTTGGCTGCCCACTGGTATATTATTGCACCAGAGTCTGATGTACACTCCTATTTTCCCATTAGTTTTTATTTCAGTTACATGTCTAATGACTGTAAGTGGCAATCAGTATGTTTTGCTGGAAACAACTAATTCAAGTCAGATCTGTATGGTGTGGTGGGTTAATGCAGTGCACTGTAGTAATAGGGGCCTTGTTTTGAAACTTGGCAGAGGTGTTTATTTTGTACATATGTCTAACAATGTCATAAACACATTTAATCATCAAAGTTTATTTAACCTTAACTAAACAATGCAGCGCAGTGTGCCTCAGTGCACCACTTTGTTTAGCTACATACAAATTCATGCAAAAAATATAAAGAAAAGAAAAAGGGGGTGATAGAGATGTGGTGAAATGGAGGAAAGCAGGGGAAAAACATAGTGAAAGGCAATTAGGGATGTGCAGGAAGGGTGTAGGAAAGAACCATAGCTATCCATATTTTGTACAGCAACATCTGTGCATTTTGACAAATTTTGTAAATTAATTTGGACTCTCAAACCACAGACAGAGGGGTGATGACAGCATAACTGTGTTGTCAAGCCAATTAGAGCAGATTAGTGGTGTTGAGTAGACATGTATGCAACATGGAGAGCTATGTATAGAACAATATATTTTTTTGGGACAGGTGCCCATTTTTTTAAGGTGAGAATGGAATGTAGGAGAAGGGGCTTAGGTACATGCGGAGCAGTAAATTGGGTAGGAGAGGATGCATTTGCAGACAAGAAAGACAGACCAGACAGCATACAGGGTCGGTGTGTGACACATGAGGTGGGTAAACACTTGGATGGGGAGGTTGTTGTGGAATTAAAGTCATACATACATGCCTCCAGATGACAGCAGCATGACTCACGCCCCCACCCATGAGACAGTTGACACTGTGCCTTCACTGCCATGAGGGTGGCTGTGTTCGAGGCCTGGAAACAGGGCAAACTGCCACACCAGGTCAGCCAGCTTGCTCTCAATCTGGCGCAAATGGCATTCATAACTCCACTGAACAATCCTGAGTACCATGACCAGCAGTTGATCCTGGGTGACAACAGTCTCTCCGCCATCGGTCCCAGGGGGAGGCCAGGTCCTGTCCCCTGAGGCGGTTTCACCCAAAGCTGCAGGTGGTGCACGGATAGCGGAGGGGCCACCACCAGCCTAGGTCCCAGACATGCTAGGGCCCAGTGCCACAGCCAGTTGAGGCAAGGTAGGCGGATCACCAGGAACCAGCCTATCCCGACATGCTGTGGTAATGGAGGTATAGCAATAAATATAGGTTAGTTCTTGACAAAACTTGTTAGTAATAACAGCATGGCAGAACATTGGAAATAACACAATTACATATCAATCAATATTATGTGAAACACAACAATAAATAACAGAACAGTCAATATAACAGCATGCCAGTAACAGTTACAGCATAAGGCCAAGAAAATAAATAATTTAGCAAGATATGTTAATATGCATCCATTATAATACATAACAATAATAAAACACATGACCCAACAAACAGTTAATGTAACAACATATGTTAATAGTAAACCATAACCAATGAATAATAGTAATAAATAAATGAAGATGACAGTGGGGAGAGAGAGAAAATCAGTTTGTTAGTAACATTGCATCTTACTTCCTTGACAACAGTACTGCTATCTACTCTATGGGTCTGTATGTTCTTTATGTGTACAGTGAGTACAAGTGTGCTGTAGCTGATATAGCATGTACGTACCTCTCAGTCTATATGCATGGGACACTATGTGCCAAATGGTAACAACTGTGGGTACACACCTACACAGACGACTTGCACATCAGGTGGACCTATATAACTACCAAGGTGTTCTGTGGGCTAAAATGGTGATACTTTGTAATTTAGGTACAAACTGCCATGGTATTCTAACAGGTGGATTACACACTATTAATTACATAGCATGAAATCATGACACTTGAGAGGCATGTATGTGTACAGTACAGACACTAAACAGCAGTCATGCTTTGGTTGGTAGGCATGGGAATAGAACCCGATAGCAGTGACTGCTGAGGACATCTGCATGGAATGTACTAATCGACTGCAGCAATGTTTAACAGACACTCCAGGCATACAGCCATACCAGGATTACAAATATTATTTCTGGCTGCACATTGCTGATTTTTCACATTGTTGCTAATAATTTTAACAGTCTGGAATATCTAAACACACAATTATCTACACATAATATGGGCTACCTCACCCATTTACCTGTAGTTCCTGTGGAGAGACAATTTTTGAGCATTAAGTGACTGCTACTGTAATATTTAGTGGTACATAGCACAGGATTCAATCCCTGATCTGTGCGTGGAAAAATGTACTACATACAGAGCATTTAGAAAACTGAGCTACTGAGTCATTGCTGATTATTGAGTGACTTATATTTACCTAGAGCTTACCTGGAACCAAAATATGACCTGGCAGCTCTACTACAGTGTTATACTAGACTGCAGTGAGAGTAGAACACACATGCATGAATTACAAGCATAACACATATAGTAGGTATGCTATATATCAGTATAAACAATGATGGCAATTACAATTTATTGCCAGTAGGTTGAAATATCTGTGAAGTCAAAAAACAATATCAGTTCATGGAGTGGGCTACCTCACCCATATACCTTGATTACCTGATGTTTGTGGATGACAGAGCAATATGGAACACTACTGGCCAAGAGGCAGCATTGAACAGTACTATATGAGTTAAACAATACAATTTGCAGCCATTAGATTTGCATTCTACAGCTATTGTAGTGTTATACTTGACTGCAGATCCTTACCTTACAGCCTGAATTCATACAGCTCTATGGCAATGGTTACAACAACACACTCCTGATGTACACCATTTCCTTGGTGTTATTGGTATTTATTGCAGTACAGACTTTATTCTATATACCTGAATGCAGTTACTGGTATTGTTTCATGTTTTTATTGCACAAAGGTTGGCATTATTCATTTCTTGTAATACAGTTACAATTCCACATTTATTGCACTACAGACATTATTGTATATACTTTAATACAGTTACTGGTATTGTTTCATGTTATTATTGTGGAACAGTTGGCATTATTCATTTCTTGCAATACAGCTCTTATTCCACATTTATTGCACTACAAACTTTTGTTGTATATACTTTAATCCAATTAATGCTTTAACTTTTCTTGCTTATTTCACTACAGTTAGCATAATACATCTGTACTCACCACACTCATGGAGCAACTTGGCCAGGTGCCCAGTATTTGACATGACATTGCAAGCCCTCTCTTCTGCAGCTGTTGGGAGAGAAGCACACTATTATGCATACCAGTTTTGCAGACATTCAGATTAGATATTGGTGACACATTGGTAAAATTACTTACATACTTGTGGGGAATTCCCTGCCCAAGCTTCTTGGTCCCAGGTGTCCAAGAGTTCCCTCTTTTGTAATTTCAGGTCATCATGGTGGTGATGACACTGCTCACCTGTGGGGTGATACCAGTAACACTGGTGAGTTCTGTGGCCAGCTGATCCCAGGCCGCTGCCTTACAGTCAGCACCCTGGAAACCTCCCTGCAGCAACCGGTCTTGATAGTTTTTAACTAGGAGTCCAACCATGACCCTGGACTCCAGAATGCCCCAATGCTGTACCTGAAAGTACACACCTTCACCAGCACCAGGCATATCAGCTGACTGAGGAAGAACTCCAATGGATTCTGCTGTATTCCTACCTATAGGCTGTTTTCCAGTCCTTACATGTCATTGGGCAACATTCAAAAATGCTCCACATTGTTTAACACTGTGCAAACCAGCACAGCTGAGCTAAAAGTGTGAAAACTCACAGAACAGAAGTCTTAGCAAAGTTTAGCAGTGTGCAAACCAGCCAAGCAGAGTAGAGCAGTGCATAAACATTGGCATCCATTATAATGTTTATGCAGCACTTAGCAAGTCTCAGCAGGTCTCAGTAGAGCTTAGCAG
The DNA here is from genome assembly GCF_019279795.1 of Protopterus annectens. NCBI lineage: Eukaryota > Metazoa > Chordata > Ceratodontiformes > Protopteridae > Protopterus > Protopterus annectens. Next base: position 130,782,714 of record NC_056732.1, on the reverse strand, counting down.
AGTGCAGCAGAGCCATATTTTAAATTAGTCTGCCAAATTTATATTAAAATAAAATATTAATTTCTCTTCTATATATTAAAACCCTGAACCTACTGCACATGAAGCTGTCACTCTACCCATTTAGCTATGTGGATATTAAGAAGTCTGGTATACCGTCACATATACCACTGAACTACTTATAAGCAGTGCTGAGCTCCTTGCCGTGCCATGCAAACATGTTTAGATATGCTTAAACATCACATTTAAAAAAATAATTAATGGCATCTGTTTTTTTTATTTTTAGATGTCTGGCAGGTGTCTGCTGTCATATCTGTGGGTGCCACTGAGCATTCTGCACTCCATGCTGTGCCACGCAAACATGCTTTTTTTTTTAATTAATAAAAATAAAACAGTAGCTCAGTGCATGGAGTCTCTTACTCCTCTGTGGACATGGTCATCACTACACCATTGCCTGCACTGATTCAATAACCATATTACTCAGCTCTCCCTCAGCAATGCGCCATCATTAGTATGCATGGCACACTGCCAAGGGGGAACCGTGTACAAAGACAAGGCCACAGCAACATTCCATGTAGGGTCTACACTGTGCCTACATGCATTCTATTAAATCTTAGGGATTCTTTTTTTTTTTTTATCTTCAGACTTTTTTTTTTTTTTTTTTACCTTAACCTGTTAAACAGCTTAATGAGCCTTGAATTATGGTCTTGTTTGGCAACTTTTCATATATCTACAATACAAACTGCACCATTAAAACTTTGTATTACTTTGGCAAAATTTTCTGGAAAGCGTTTGAAGAAATACCAAAAAGGTCGAAGAACTCTGTGTCTGCCTAAAGGAATGTTAAAAATACATAGCGTATAGCTATATTCAATCAGACTGATTTTGCAAAAACTTAGATTGCATTTAGTGCAGAAAATATTTGATGTGGGAGATGTTGAAGATAACATTCAACAGTCTACAGCTGATACTGTTTCTTTTTTTTAAGAAAAACAACTTTATTATAAACATGCTTACACGATCTATAGAAATCAATAAAACATAATAGTACATTCTGTATACCTCTGATAAATTTTGACTGCTCTGATTGAAAATCATGGGTTTTCAATGATGCACTTGATTAGAAAATGGTCAAAGCATTACTCCATTTCAGGAAGTATCCTCTAAATCCACTTTATGAGTACCTAGGCATGTAACTTATAAACTGGTGCAATCTTTTCTAGAATTATTTAGATAGTGTAATTGGTTAGTCAGAATTCTCTACAGTAATAGTAAGACTGTCTTAGGTGGCAATAGTATACCTGAAAGGGAAATTATCCAGACAGATCGATCATTCATCCCTCATCTTAATCCTGGCAATGAGATCCATTGAATGGGTTTCCCTGTCTTGTATTTCTTTCATAATTTGATACATTTCTACAGAAGGTGGGGCCTTGCTCTTCTTCCAGGCCTTTCCTACTACTTTGTTTCCCTGACAATATCAATAGTTGCAGAATTACTGTATTTTTTTTTCAGATTTGATTTCTATGAAGATACCCTGTGAGAAACAAGGGAGATGAATATTCCATGCATTATGACCATAAAATGTTACATATTCTTAGGATTTCTTTCTTCAAAGAATCCAGTAGGGTAATCCCAAAAAATATGGAGCTATATCCCTATTGCCTCCAAGTGACATAGCCAACATTTGGGAAGGTTGGGGAACTATACTGCCATCAGAAAATATAAATCTTTGGGATTTAGCGGCATGTCATGAAGTTAGGAGGAGGGATCCCCATTTTTCATCTGTTATATCAAGACTAAGATATGTTTGCATACCTTTCTATATGCAAGAGGTAATTTTATCCTAGATGTAAGGAAATCATTGCATTGAGTGAATATTATTCTCTTCTTTTGATGGAAGTCTTTTCTTATCTCCATTCAGAGTGGTGTACATCAAGTCCAGTCCTTTTGTTGATGTTGCCAACTTTAGATTTGGAAATAAGCCAGGAATTTCTTCACAAGAGGATTGTCTCCCTCAGTCAGTATTGCAAAGTTTCATATCTCATAAGCAGTATATAGCCATATATTGAGGAGCCCATTTTTTTGAAAAGAGAATCAGTCAGAGCATTTCCACCCGTGCATCTGCATCTGTAATCTTTAGGGCCTGGGAAACAGCTTTGCACAGATTAACCATAAGTTGGCTGTTAAGTCTGTGCCTTCTGGGACCTAAGAACAAGCAGGTCCTATATAGTATATCTGTACCTTCTACCCTATGCATCATTATGCTCTTCCAAATTTCATTATAAACTGTAAAAAGTAACTTCCACCAAATCTTTAGAAATGTTGAGAAGGAATAGAAATGGATGTCTGGTAGGGGAATTCCCTCTGTTTCACCTGGAAGTGTAAGGAGCTCCCATTTGTATCTCAGGTTCCAATCCATCAATACAAAAGAAATAGCCATTATCTTAGCTCTCATTAAAATTTGTGTTTGGAGTGGACATGGGAAACTCTGCACAATGTAGACGATCAGGGGCAAGACAAACCATTTGATCTCTATTACCCTCTGTTGTAGATCCAAGATGAACCCCCTCCATTTCTTAGAAATAATTTCTGATTTTATCTGTAATAGTTTCCAGGGTCAAAGCAAAAGATGTTTCTATGTCACCTGCTAATGGAATTCCCAAAAAGGTTATGGAGTTAGGACCTCTCAGGAAGTGGAACCTCTCCAAAAGACCTTGAGTAGGGGTAAAGTTGAATGCTAGCATTTGAGTAGTCTCACTATTTACCTTATACTCTGAGATTTCTTCAAATGTTGCTAACTCGACAAATACAAGATCTATTTCCTGCTCACAGTCTGTAAGGTACATTATAATATCACTGGCAAAAGGGAAAGTGACAGGTACTGATCTCCTATTATAACTCCAGGTGACATTATTCTCCAAAATCTCATCACTAAGAGTTCTAAATATAGAAGACAAAAAGTAGGGGTGACAGGTGGCAACATTGCCTGGTGCCTCTGTATAGGTTAATAAGTTGTGAAAGGCTGCCTTCCATCTTAATCCTTGTTGGGCTCTATGATGCAACTCCTGGCCAAGGGATAAATATTGCCTAGGAAATTAAACATTTTCAAGCACATCAAACAGAAAACACCACCTTACACTATTGAATGCTTTCTCTGTATCCAGACTAGCCAAAGATTTGTGTTCTCTTTAGAGTGAAGGCATGATTTAGTATGAGCAATGTTTTGAGATAGTTATCAAAGGCAGTATATCCAGGAAAAAAAAACTGTTTGATCCATGTGTATTATGTGGGATAGAAATATGGTCAATGCACTTGCCACAAGCATGGTAAATATTTTATAATCATGGTTTAAGATAGGATGGCAGGACTATTCTGAAAGAGGATCCCTTGCCTGGTTTCAGAATAAAAAGAGCCAGTATTTCTTTCCATGAGAGGGTTGCTATCCCAGTATTTAGTTCCTCATTTAACAGATCTCCAAAGTCTGTCACAAAGGAGGTCCCATCTGAAAGTCCATCGATGCTTGGGCTTCTATTCATTTTCTGTATGGTTTATATTAACTCTTCAGTAGAGATAGGTTTAGTAAAGTCTACTGCATTTGGCTGAGGCAATTGTGAAAGGTCAAAGTGCCTTCGACAGAGCGTGATATCTGAAAGTGTATGTGGGTCTATGGGAAGTTCAGAATAAAGCTGTGTAAAATAAGAAGAGAAGGCCTGCATAATCCCTTGAGGATATGTAATAAACTGATCAGTGTTTGATTGTCTAATATGAGAAATAATTATTTTAACTTCCTTCTGTCTAAGCTTTATGACAATGCATTTATGGTTGCTAGGAGAGAATTCCAGGGTTTGGGCCCTAAAATGTTTTTGGAAAATCTACATCATATTTAAGATAATTATCAAGGGCCTTCCTATCCCAATCCAGCTCCAATCTAGCCTCTGGTCTCCCTCTGAGTACTACATTACTTGACTCTAAGTATTGATGGAGATTCATGAGTCTCTGTTGAGTCATTATTTTATGTATCTGCTCTGTGTTTTTTTATAAATAAAGTTAAATTTCAGTTCAAAGTATCACATTGCATAGGAGTAATTAGGGAGCTTTGCTCAGATGAGCTAATGTGTCTAGTAACCAGTGTCAATAAAACAAAATATCAGATTTTTTTATAGATGGTTAAAGAATAGATTATTTCTCCAAAGTGGCTTCTAATACCAGTAGTAGCCCTAATGCATACTGTAGTGGGGAATGATCTGACATTGCCATTAGAAATGTGGTAAAACTGTGCAAACTATGTGCATGTTCAAAAGTTACAGAATATTTATCTGTTCTTGAGAATGACAATTAGCAACTGAACCCAGGTTGTCAGGCTCCCATCAAGGAGTCCACCATCACAAACATAGAAGTTACTCTTTGTAAATATTTTTCTTTGGCAGGAATAGTGTCCCTTCTATTACCATGTGCACCATATCAATGTTAAGGATAGTATTCCAATCCTCAACCTGAAGACAATCCCTTTATGAAGATATATCTACTTTCTTATTAAATATGCAAATGCAGGTACCAAGGTACCTGGAGGGATATAAACATTTACCAAGGTGCATAGGCTATCCCTTATTCTGGCCTTTTACCCCATCTATTCATTCTGACATCAAGAAGTATTACTGAAAGTCATCTCTTGAACATAGTTAATACCTTTTCCTCTTCATCCAGGGTGTACTGCATAGGCCCCTGTTTCATAACTAGATCTATCTAGTTTTAATTGTCCTCATCTTTGAGGTGGGTTCCCTGAAACCTAATCATATCAGGAGACAACATGTTTAGATAAACAAAAATCTTGTTTTGCTTAACCAGATTAGAAACCCAATTTTTATTCTAAGAGAGACGTTTAATTAACATGCTTGCAGAATGATGAAGCCACTGGTCTTATAAAGCTTCTATTCAGCATTTCAACCACCTTTAAGTGACCATCATTTTGTATTTGAGAATAAATAGTCGAATAAAAACAATTAATTAATTACATATGCATATAATTCCAATGAAAAATGTTATATGTTAAAACATGCCATATGTAGGATGGCCACTGTTAAAAAATAGCTGTTGTATCCCCTAATGTAAATTTAATAAAACTAGAATTAACAATCAAATCATCTATAAATCAAGACTCATTGTTGTAAATCAAAGGTAAATACCTTCTGTAACAGAGTGTGGTGAAGAAACATAGACATGAGCTTGCCCCCAACAAATAATTGTAATAAAACATCTGAAGTGATACTTTCAAAGTGACAGTCTGTAAAGGCAAAATTCAACTAATTACCAAAGAACAAAGTGAAAAAACAGCTACCAACCATGTCATCATGCATAATAACTGTTAAAAACAACTCTTAAATCTTCAAACAACAACTAAATGAATCTTCGTAGGTGGAGGTAATAAGGCTCTATTCAGATGAAGGCCAATAAAATTTCACAACCAAAATGGGAGTGTGCATTAACGGTAAAGGGGTTGTGCTGTCTTCTAAACAGTTCCCTAATAAAACAAGCCTATAAACTTTTTTCTGTTTATTGTTATGGTACCAAAATGTGAAACCCTTTTTGAGAGCCATGTCTGTTTTATCTCTTTAAATGGGCTACTTAAACAAAAAAAAAAAAAAAGAAAGCAAAAAACTAAGGAGTACAAATTATATATTCACAGCCGTGCCATAGCCATATATCTTAGTTGATGTTTATCCTAAGAAGTCTATGTGACCTTTAGTATTGTAGCTCTACTTAAAAAAGTCTTAGTAAACAAGTTGAACTTAACCCATAGGAAGCATTGTAGACAGGTAGTTCAATGGTTTATAATTGTAGCTAATTTGTTTTGGTCCATCTGACACAATGAGGTGTCCTACAGTTTGTTTCTTAGAACATAAAGTGGTGTGGTTCATTCCTGCTGTTCTGTCCAGCCTACAGATTAATTTATGCAGAGATAAGTCCAATAAGATGTGTAATCAGCCATTCTTAGTGTTTATTCTCTGCAAACATTGATGGAAATGGGGCTAGGTATTAGGATAGCACTTATATGTCCAGCATATTTTCTCCACCCCCTGAATAATCAAAAGTGTTTCTTCTGTAGTTAACAGAAAAACAGAGCTCAAACTGATATACATACATGACTAGCTGGTTGAAGTATCTTGGTTTGGAGAAGGTTGTGGACCTAACATGAATGGTGTCTTATTTCACCTAATGCAGACCTTTTTCCTGGATGGCAGCCTCTTTGTAAATAGATGAAAATGCAGTAGCTTTGAGCCATTCAAGACACCGTTCATGGAGTCATCCCCTTCAATTGCCTGTTCCATGTGTTGACTAGGCTCAAGGGGTAAATTTGATTTCCTTAGCAATTCCTCAGGTGAAGCTACTGTAACTTATCTAGTTAGTCTATTTACTTTTACAAGAGCTAGATGGATAATGCATGAACACCAACCCCTCTGCTTAATCTGTTTGGTGATGGGACAGAAAAGCCATACAACATTTCCAGGTGTCAGCTGAGAAGCTATTACCACAGTAGAAATGTCTTCTGTGAAGAGTTGTAATCTTACCCAGAGGCAACAGTAATGAAAAGATGCATCCAGGGATTCATGAAGCTTGCACCAGGCGCAGGTGTAGCATAGGCGGTATTATGCCAAACATGGCCGCCGAGCGATTCAGGTACGATCCAATTCTACGTGCACTACCGGCGTACGCCAGATCTGCGCAGCCCTTGGCTAAGGTATGCTAATCACCCCATGAGCAGTGCCGCACCATGCAAATGAAGGTACATAGCGATTCATGAAGTGGTGCAGGTATAGCTTAAGCCCACAGAAATGTGAACCAAAAACACGGTTTACATTTTTCCAAACAGAACATTGGAGCTATGAAAGCAGACCAGACTCATGTATTACAAAGTTAACATATGCCAGTGGCTAAATATATAGCCAATGGCATGAGAAAAGATGCACAACACCTAAAAAACAACATTTAATGTCATGTCCACAGTAACGCAAAGTACAACTGCAGAGCATGTGTGCGCAAACAGGAACACAAAGAAAATATATACAAATGTCATAAAATCGCAATGTAATACAAATCATGATTTCACCATAATACTCAATGGTATGCATGGTACACCACAATCAAGCTGCAAGGGTTGCTAAGGGTCTGTGACAGTGTTCAGTGTGGTAACTAGGAATTAGTAGACAATGCCATGCAAATGAGGCAGGTAATAGTGAATCACAAACATCCCGCCGGACTAAAGATGTACCATATGGCGCAGCGCTACAACACCAAGGAGTGGCTTAGAGGTATACATGACATCAGCAGTGGGGTGTGCCACTGTAGCTGTAAGCACATTGGAGCAATGCAAACCTGGCCTGGCCATTGCTAAGCAAAGCCGCAGGACAGGGGTGGGGAGGTAGGTATAGCATCGTTTAGCTGAGAGCACATATGGTGCCGGAAAGTGCATGTGTACAGGGAGGAAAACATGCCTGAAACCCGGTAAGTGGACGTACGTGTCACGCACCATAGCTCAAACAGGAAGGTCAGGGGAAGAAAATAAAGAAATGCCGCAGTAGGGTAATTGGAGTACAACTGAGCAATTGACACCTATTAACTCACAGCGGGCAATCAATGGCAGTTGACAAGTTTTCTCGCAGAAACCTGTAAAACAGGATAGGGGAGGTGTTGGATTGCAAAGAAAAGAGAGCTGTCATAGCAGAGCAAAGCAAACCTGCAGTAGACCAGCCATAGGACACATTACGCAAGATAAGCCAGGTGCAGGAAAGTACAAATGAAAGCAGGCTGCTGGATGCATGCCAGAAAATGGGAGGTGAAACATGAAGAAATGTAAAGGGAAGACAAGAGGTAATCCACTGCAGCCAAATGTAATTCAACACCAAAGGCACCACAATAGTAGTTCCTGTTGTAAAACATATAAGATACCCTGTAGCTATGATCGTACATACACACCCAATGACATCATCGGTGTTCACAGCACAGTAGTATAAAGCATGATAGCACCCCACACACACCTGTGTATTCCCAAACACTGTACCATAGGTGTAAACATACAGGGAACTTTTACAATGTACATGTTGGGAGCTGCCATAGCTGTGATTCATCACCATGTGTTAGAGACTGATGGTGTTGTGGAGGATGATGCTGACAATCACCGCAGGCCCCGGAGGAGGAGAAGAGTGTTCAGACCAAGGGTAACCTACCAGGGGCTACATGATCTGGAGATAGTAGAGCATTACAGGGTGGACAGGGACATCTTACAGCAAATAGTTGAGCTGTGCCGGCCACGCCTGAGATCCAGAAACAACAGAGGGGAACCCATCCCAGTGGAAATGAACGTATGTGTAAGCTTGCAAATACTAACCACAGGTACCTTTCAAAGGCCAACTGGAGATATAATGGGGATCTCACAGGCATCAGCATCCAGGGTACTACACCAGTTCTTGGATGCCATGATACCACATGCCAATGAGCATATATACTCCCCCCGAACCCAGGAGGAGTTGGCCAGCAATATGTGTCTCTTCCACCATGTGGCACACTACCTGGAGGTACTGGGTGTGATAGACTGCACGCACATACATATCAAGTCACCACCCAGTGAGCATGGTAGGCACTACATAAATCACAAGGGATACGGCTCCATCAACTGCCAGGTTGTATGTAATGCCCAGGGCATTATCATGGATGCGTGTGCTGGCAACCCTGGAAGCTACCATGACTCCCACATCTGCCATGCCTCACAGCTGTATCAGGTATTTGTCAGGGGGGAAATCCCACATGGCCACCTTGTGGGGGATGCTGGCTATGCACTGGAGCCGTGGATGATGACTCCCATCAGAAATGCACACACACCCATGCAAGAAAGCCATAATGAGGCACAGGCACAAACCAGAATCATCATAGAGCGTGTGTTCGGGATGCTGAAATCATAGTTCTGTTGCTTGGACATATCAGGTGGAGCCTTGCAGTATTCTCCAGGCACGTGTGCCCACATGCTCATAGTATGTGCCATGCTACATAATATGATCCTGTGGAAACAGCTGCAGCAGGGACAAAATGGTGAAGGCCTTCATAGCCCACCGCAATTGCCTAGGCCATCACAGGCACAGAGGGATACAGACCACGAACACACTGTGCCAGCCCCAGTAGGCAGATGGAGGCATGCCCAATATGCCAATGCCTTGGCAAAGAGGGAACGTATAGCACACACTTTGACAGTGTAGGCCCCTATGGACTGACACACCTCTCCACCTGCACACACAGTAAAATGGATGGCACAGACACACACGACCACCTGTAAATTGTAGTGTATAGGTGGCCTACTGTGTGAATCCTACATAGGCAACCCTCAACCATTGTACACACAAAAGCTATTGGAACAAGGAATGTAAACACCTGAACAGTACATGCACCTATCAGCATATGTTGGTACTGTGTGTATAGGTTCCTAGGTACATCTGTAGGTACACTCCCGCTTGTCAGAGGCCATTCATCGAGGCAAACAGTGTCTGCTGTTGCCACCACATCGAGTAACCAACTGTCGCTCAGTGGAGCAGAGCCAATTGTGGGATCCATGTGTGTAATCACTGTTCCCCACACACTCTGCATGGATTCCCTGGTGCGTTAATGAGGGGCTCCTATTATGTAATCATGGATATAGTGGCAAAGCATGAGGTGTACCCATGACAGGTATTTGTCACCCCAGCATGCTCCACTGACGATTGTGTGAAGGTGTAACACATTATAGTGTGTGGCTCACTGTGACATACATACCCAATGCTGGAGCACATTCATTATACATCACTTGGACATACCATTAATAGGTCTCATCCTTATGCAAACTAACTGAGTTACCCATTTGATCGCAGTATGGAGTAACAGCCATAGTACAGTCCACATACAAAATGCCATAACACGTGTACAAATCCCAGATGCCCAAGTGGTAAATGCAGTGACTGTCGTGCATGTTCCCGGTCCCATGTCCTGCAAGGGATGTAACGTAATTCTGAAGGCACGAATAATACATGTTGGATGCACATCTTCAGATCATGTTTAGCACATGTTAGTGGGAATATGCGTTGCCCAGTGCTGGTAAGCATCATTTAAATATGACTGTACGGATATGCGCGAAACAGGGCTAAGCTTCTCTGAATATCGCACAGATCACGGTCAATGATGTCCATAACAGGTGAAACCACCATTATTCACCCCTGTACTAATAGTGCCTGCTCTGAAGGGTAAAATGACCACTGCCAGGAGTAGAACACGCAATCATGTACACAATCACCTAACACTAAGGTACCCAAGATGTACCAACAGCAGGTGTGTAATGTGACAGGTTCAAACACAAATGTGCGGAGCCCAGGTAACAGTATACGCTGAAATGTACACAATGAAAGGTGTATTCTGCCTGTCTCTCTCTCTGTTTTATATATATATATATATATATATATATATATATATATATATATATATATATACACATAATAGAGATAGAAAGGGTGATAGAGAGATATATGTTGATATATACGGATTCACCTATATCTGCAAATGTGTAGATAGGTCAATGACATGTACACAACCATGGAGGTACAAATAAATAGGATACTGCTAACTATGGAATGTGTCACATACTGACATGCAGAATCATGAGGCTGAAAGACCGAAAGAACACAGTACCGGAACACTAGAACTGCGTGTAATATTATCACAATATTGAGGGACATTTAGTTATCGCTGCTGGTGTTGCGGTCCACGTAGGTACTGTGTTCAACTGTGTTTGTGATTGCCGTAGTCTGTGGATGTGTGTGTTGAGGGTGCCGTGTGCATTTATATGGGACTGTAATGTGTGTGTCTGTGTTTGCATCATGTGTCTGTTAGTGCTAACTCGGAGGTAGATCATTACAGTAGGTGTGGCTATAGCTGGCCGTAGGCATACGGTTACCACCTGTCCCACTTTAAAAGGGACAGCCCCACCTTGGGCAGTTGTGTCCTGACAAAAAATATTAAAAAGGGCAAATGTCCGAGATTGTAGGACATAATTATGTCCCATATATTATGTAATAGTTGCATTAAATAGTTATGCCTGTATCTAAAAAACGTAAATGTTACATGAAACATGATAAGTAGCTAAAGTGCTACAAGAATAAGTATATATTCAGGATAAAAGTATGTGCTATCCTTTGTACTGACTGTAGGTATGTGTTGGCCTGTAAACAATGGTGTGTGTCCTGCAAATGTCCCACTATGGCCATTTGAAAAGGTGGCAACCCATGCCAAAGAGGTTCAGTCACCAACACAATTGAAATGAGTGCAAATATCTCTGACAGAAATACACGGGACAGCTGTCATTTAGTAACATTCCTTTACATATCGCTGTATTTCTGGAGGTATGGAAGTATCAACCTCACCTGCATACTATATAGAAACCAATTAACAATGGCTCAATGTATAAGCCCGTAACAACCATAGTTTCAGTCTACTAACTAATAGGTCTTCAATTAGGGAAGGAGCCCACACACATATATGGAATAAGTAGAAATGCAGTCCCCACAAACCTGTATATGCTATGTACACCCACCTATATCTCCCACACATGAAACAATAGCAATACAGACTGTAATAACATCACAAACATCCACTCACTCAATTACATCTGCAGAAGTGTTAACATACCTTGTGAGAAACACATTTGTAAAGGCGCCATGTGAAATTGTAGCTGTTGTATAATGGAACAGATGGCGATGTTACAGGTTTTGTTTGCAATAGTCCCTTATCAGATGGTTGATATGACAGGTACACTCACATGTAGAACCACATACTCTAGCCATCACACACAATCCACGGGGGACATGAATCCAAAATATCCGTGTCTCTACAAATAGCAGTTGCAATTCCACACAACAAAACACATACAGGCCGTCTCCCCGAATGTAGGGCAAAAGGGCAACACCCAAGTGGAGAATTCAATTATACCCCACTGTTGCCACGTAATTGGCAAATGGAGTAGCTGCACAGCTGATGTGCATGTAATAATTTACTCAGGAACACCGATTAGCGACAGGAAACCACATGTTACAGGTATCGACGTATATAAGGATGACTTGCCAGACATTTAAATTGTATGCTCATACCATAAAACTGTTTAAACAGTAAAGGTGTCAGAGAGATATTTACGAAAGTTCGGAACACTAACAAGGTATGTAGAACACTCACTATGTTAGTGTATGTATAGCCTGTTTTCTATTAATTAAAAGTGTCCGCAATGCATAAAGTGGGAAAAGGTATTATGTAGTGATGTCTTGCTGAGCATAGTAATGCTTGTAGAAATTGTGTGTCCTGCTGTAGGCCACAAGGTAAAAATTACAGACACCACAAGGGATGCTACATGAGAGCTTTTAACAGAACAATTCCACACCACCTGCCGTCAGTGGTAGGGTATGTCCAACAAGTATGTGCCATAGCAGGGGATAGTTTATACTGATATACTGTCACAGTAGGCAAGTGTATGGGTATATAATGACAATAACATGCCTAAGGTGGTCCTGCTGTGCAAGTATGCTTTGCACTATGGGATAATATGTAAAATATGTGTAATGTACAGTATTGTAGGTAGATATGTCAGATATTCTACACAGCATAACAGTTATATCATGCAAACAAAAGGTATCGTCTATTGGTATGTACAATACAGAATAACAGCATACATATGGTTTTTAGTCACGGGACACTGTAACAGCATGATAGCTAATCGAACTGGAAGAGCTACTCAATTAACCATGCACAAAGGACATGTAATAGCTTCACAGGTTCATAGTGAGGTACTATGCTGTCTGGCAAGTCTATGTGTAAGCCCAACTACAGTGTTTACACCGGTGGCACCTCTCTAGGGTAGTGTCCTGTCTGTGAACAGCAGAGCTATGTGTTACCTGCGCCTCTGCACAGTACAGCCACTGCAGTGATCCCTGGTGTACATGTGTGTCTCCCATCCACCAAGTGAGGTATCTCATAAACAGTGCTACTGAGTGTCCCTGCGTGATGTACATAGGAATCATGTTCCAAAGCATGGTGAGTGTCTGGTTTGGGAATGTAACCCTCAAGCACATCCCACTCATCGTTGCGTTTGTGCTCATATCCATGAGCATGTTGCTCTCAGTGGCTTTTGCTTATGTCGCTTATATGGAGTATATCCATGAATATTGTTGTGGACATGGGATGGGCTCTGTATGTTCAGCAGAGGTCACCCCTGAGTATGCAGTATGCAAATGTGTACGGTCATGGTGTAGGTAGTTCTGCTGCATACATCAACCTTCGGAGCTCAATAATCCTCATGGCCTGTTAATGTTGTGGTATGTAAAGCCGTTGCTGTTCTGTAAGGTACACCCTAAACGGGGTGTTGTACCCTTGAATGTGTGTATACGTCAGGAGTTTAGAGGTACAATGGGTGCCTTTGTTCCAGCTACAAACCCAGTATAGATAAGGGTGGCCATATAGAAGGATATCCATGCCACATTGGCAATATGGTTATCAAAGGAGTAGGTGCTACATACGTGTGTACTAAGATCCTGTATAATGTCACATGTATGTAGGGGACTGCCACCTATGTGATAGTCAGTGGGTGATTGGTGTAATCCAAAGGGGATGTTCATGCACCATGTGTCATGCAGCTTGAGGCCATGTTATCGACATCAGGTATCCGTCACAGTGACACCCTTGTGGAGGGAGTCTGTATCAGCTGGTGGATCAATCACGGTGCCTTGTATGCAGTTGTCTGGAAACCTAGTCAGGGAAAGTTCCTCTGTGCTAGCCTGTACCTCAGGGAAGCATATACCGAATATAAGGAGCCCTATGACTGAGGACTGTGGTATGCCAAGTGTAACTGAAATACAGTAGGTACTATGGTATGCTACCCTCATTGTGTGGGTCCTGTCCATGAGCCACTTTGCATAACATCCTGAGACGTAGGGGTCGATGTGCAGGTGGATGTGTATGTTGTCAATACCAGAATGAAGAACGGTGCTGAAAGCCAATTAGAGGACAATGTAGGTTGTGTGGACCCCCTTACCCTCATCAACTACCCTGGTAACTGTATCAAAGGAGTCCACCAGGTGTAGGAGCCATGGTCTGGCCCCAACAAGTCCAACCTTGGTGGCATCAAAGGTCTGGAGCCCACCAAAGTTTCTGTCAATGATTTCCATGATGATGTGCCCCATAGCCTTGCAGAACAGTCCAGTCAGGCATATAGGGCAATAGTCCCTCTGGTTCATTGTGGCACCACCTGTGTGAAGTGTGATAACTGTTGATGTGCACCATTCAGGGGCCACAATGTCTGATACAAGGCTATTAGTGAATCTGGTGGCCAAGTGGGGAGACATGTCATTCTGAGGTTTGTGTAAATCACAGCCTGGGATGTTGGACGATCACATGGAGTCTGTGTTACAGGCCTTAGAGAGTGCAGGTTGGAGCTGTGTAGTGTTGACCACAGGGACCCCGCAATGTTCCTGCATAGATTATGGCCCTGTAGGGAATGAGAGGATGTAAAGTTAGCATTGAACCCATCTGCCAGGATGTTGCCAACATCACTCAGTTCTGTAATGTTCCTGAGTAACCGTCATATGTCAGAGCAGATGTGGGTATTGCCAATGACTACTGACAAACCTCCATAATGCTTTGTGGTACACCCTGGAATGTGTCGCAGTAATGTTTACGTAGCTAGGTTTGGAGGATGTGATAAGGGATCCAGGAGCCCTAAAGAGGCTGACCAGTGAGCTACCCCACTCATGGGATTGTACTCCACTTTGCAACAGCCTCCACTTTTTGTTGTACATTATGTCCATGGAACTGGACCCCCAGAGTGGCGTCCGTTATCTGGTGGGTACCATCATGGCTCTGTTTGGAATAGCATGATCCATGCAGTCGTGCAAGTGCTAATGAAGTGCACTGGGGTATGTTTCAACGTTTGTATGTGCATTGTCCATCTGCACGGGTGTCATGACGTTTACTACTGCTGTCATAAGAAGTGTGTAGTAGGCGTTGTACTAATCTTGTACTGTGTATGCCATGAAGGGTGTGGTGCCAGGATGAGGATAACAAGGGTGATTAGCATATGTTCGGAAACTACCAACGAGGGGATCACCCCAGGTGTGGAACACCAGTGACATGTTGGTAATGTCCATGTCTAGGATATTGTTGGTCTTGGTGGTGGTGTGTATGTGTTGATCCAGCCGAGTGGAGGTTATGAATCCCGGACAGAGTTGGCCTAATTTGTCGGTACATGAGTAGCTATCTCATTTAAGTGTGGGGTTGTGTCAGTCGCACATCAGTAGTACCTGTCTGAACCCTACTGTCCAGTACACCAAGAAATTAGGGCCAGTAACTTTGGGGTATGGTTGAATCCGTAGCATGTTACAATGTGTATAGCAGTTCTGGCCATAGTTAGTTGCATGTGGATCACCTCTGATGCAATGTGCTAAGTAACCAGCCAGGAGGTGTGTACAACATAGTGAAATATGGACACACCTCAGCCGTGGGAAACATGACTGAAAGGTGTGGTCTGCGTATAACCTATCAGTGCAGGTGTGCTCTGCGGAGCCTAGAGGCAGGTCGCAGTCACTGCAGAGATATTGAAGTGGTCCATTATAAGGAGTGCCTTGCCTGCGCAAGGCCAGAGATGATGTCAAGCATTGAGTCACATGACCCCATGTTTTGCTTGCCTGTTCCCGTTCTGGTGGTGACTGTTATTGGAAACTGTGCAAGACAGGCAGTATAGGAGCAGCAAGAGCCTTACATGTTACCTGTATTCCCAGGGCTGACAGGTGCAGGTCATCTGTGCCAAAGCATCATGTTTTGTTGACCATGTCATTCAAAGCGGACAGATACTGGATGCCTGTGGAATGACAGCAGAAGCACAGGCAACTGTTGAAGTGAAACAGTCAGTCATTGTACAGTGGTATCTAGTCTGGATGAATGCAGAATGCTCCCCAGGGCTTGGCCAATACCTTCTGGGCTACAAGACCGGAGAGCTATTGCATGTCCCTGCACATGTAGTCTGGGAAGTTACATCTCAGGGCAGTCACACTAACATGGAGAATGACAGTCAAATTGTACCTGGTGAGGTGTGGCATGGGTGCATAGGTTATGTTGCAGAACCAGTTACCTGACAGCTAGATGTAAGCGACTATCACCTTGTGTAGCCTTCTTAGTGGGACATCAGTGTGACCGCCTACAGAGTCACCTATGACTGGTGTGTTGCATATGTTATAACACCCTACTGGCTGTATTTGATGGGCACACATGAGTCTGTGGGCTATAAGTAATTGTTGTTGTGTCTGGTGATGGGGCTGCCTCTGGTGCCTACACAGAGTATGGAGAGGTTCTGCAAATGTCATATTCATACTATGTGTGGCCTGTGGTGGTGATCTTGTGAGACTATGTGATGAGTGGGGTGTGTTTGAAATGTTGCACATCCCCACATGAATGTCATGTTCAGTCTGGGTTGGTGAGAGCATTACCCCAGCATGGCTACATATATGCATCTCTCACAGGCTGTAGTGTCGTATGTTGGGAGGTGAGCATTGACTGTGTACATGAGACAATTGCTCTATTGCCACATGTTCACCATATTCATCATATAGATAGGCAATAGCACTGGTACGTGACAGTTGGACATGCCTGTATATTCAACCATGTCTCACAAGATATGTGAGTTACGTGTGTACGACAGCTGTTGTACTGTAAGCAAGCTGGAAATGTAAGGACAGACAGTGTACTTGCAAGAAATGAGTTGGAATGGGTGCTATAGTAATTAGTAGCTCATGAAGTGCTCACAAGTTCTGAACAAGTGCTGAGCATGAATATGCAATACAGATAGGGTGTTGGATAATATCAACCCACTGCAACCTACAAGTGGAGACGACAGTCATAATTGGAGGCACTGCACTATTACCCTGCTGAGTATGGTCTGCAAGTGTATGAACCTTTATCAACGTAGATGTTAGCAGTACAGAAGTAGATGACAGTACAGATGATTTCACACTGAATAGCATACCTGTGACAGGTCATAGGACATCATCACCCATACCATGTTCCAGCTACACTGAGTATACTAGATGTACCTTCGTATGTCACAGGAGTTTTCTACCAGTGGCCTGTTGACAGAATCAACACTTCAAAAGGTGTCTAGTTCAGTAAGGCGAGAAAACAAGAGATATTTTTTTGTTTTTTTTTTTTGTTTTTTTAGAAACAGAGAAGAAAAACAGTCAATAAATACTTTAAATGCTATAAATCGGCTAGTGCACTTGAGTGTGTAGCCCACAGATACAATTTGCAACAATTGGAAACTTTAAAGTGCAAAAAACAGTTTAGACACAGTAAATCAGTTTAAATGCAGTAGCAAACAGGTGAAAATGCAGCCGCTAGACAGTAAACAGTAGGAAAAGCCACAAAAATTATACTTATATCAGGAAAAAGTCACTATTTTGCTCTCTGCTGCTTGAATCACTCTGCAGGACACCACGAGGAGCTATGCTGAGTTAATATCAAGCTAAAAAGGCACGCTTTAGTGTGCTTTATAGCAGGGGGTTGAAAAGAGCTAGGAATTGACCCAAAATGGCCAATGGACTACTAGTTTCTGGCTGATACCACTCCAAAATGGACAAATAGGCTGCTCAGTGCTTCCCACTCCCACTGGCAAACAAAGAAGCTTCCTTTTTCCAAATATGGATATGGAACAGTTTCAGGAACCAAGACAAAGCCCAGGGATCAGCAAACTCTGATACTGGACTATTCTAGTTCAGTAAGGCGAGAAAACAAGAGATTTTTTTTTTGTTTTTTTTGTTTTTTTAGAAACAGAGAAGAAAAACAGTCAATAAATGCTTTAAATGCTATAAATCGGCTAGCGCACTTGAGTGTGTAGCCCACAGATACAATTTGCAACAATTGGAAACTTTAAAGTGCAAAAAACAGTTTAGACACAGTAAATCAGTTTAAATGCAGTAGCAAACAGGTGAAAATGCAGCCGCTAGACAGTAAACAGTAGGAAAAGCCACAAAAATTATACTTATATCAGGAAAAAGTCACTATTTTGCTCTCTGCTGCTTGAATCACTCTGCAGGACACCACGAGGAGCTATGCTGAGTTAATATCGTTAAAAAGGCACGCTTTAGCGTGCTTTATAGCAGGGGGTTGAAAAGAGCTAGGAATTGACCCAAAATGACCAATGGACTACTAGTTTCTGGCTGATACCACTCCAAAATGGACAAATAGGCTGCTCAGTGCTTCCCACTCCCACTGGCAAACAAAGAAGTTTCCTTTTTCCAAATATGGATATGGAACAGTTTCAGGAACCAAGACAAAGCCCAGGGATCAGCAAACTCTGATACTGGACTATTCTAGTTCAGTAAGGCGGGAAAACAAGAGATATTTTTTTGTTTTTTTTTTTGTTTTTTAGAAACAGAGAAGAAAAACAGTCGATGAATGCTTTAAATGCTATAAATCGGCTAGCGCACTTGAGTGTGTAGCCTACAGATACAATTTGCAACAATTGGAAACTTTAAAGTGCAAAAAACAGTTTAGACACAGTAAATCAGTTTAAATGAAGTAGCAAACAAGCGAAAATGCAGTCGCTAGACAGTAAACAGTAGAAAAGCCACAAAAATTATACTTATATCAGGAAAAAGTCACTCTTTTGCTCTCTGCTGCTTGAATCACTCTGCAGAACACCACGAGAAGCTGTGCTGAGTTAATATCAAGCTAAAAAGCCGCGCTTTAGCATGCTTTATAGCAGGGGGTTGAAAAGAGCTAGGAATTGACCCAAAATGGCCAATGGACTACTAGTTTCTGGCTGATACCACTCCAAAATGGACAAATAGGCTGCTCAGTGCTTCCCACTCCCACTGGCAAACAAAGAAGCTTCCTTTTTCCAAATATGGACATGGAACAGTTTCAGGAACCAAGACAAAGCCCAGGGATCAGTAAACTCTGATACTGGACTATTCTAGTTCAGTAAGGTGGGAAAACAAGAGATATTTTTTAGTTTTTTTTGTTTTTTTAGAAACAGAGAAGAAAAACAGTCAATAAATGCTTTAAATGCTATAAATCAGCTAGCGCACTTGAGTGTGTAGCCTACAGATACAATTTGCAACAACTGGAAACTTTAAAGTGCAAAAAACAGTTTAGACACAGTAAATCAGTTTAAATGCAGTAGCAAACAGGCGAAAATGCAGTCACTAGACAGTAAACAGTAGAAAAGCCACAAAAATTATACTTATATCAGGAAAAAGTCACTCTTTTGCTCTCTGCTGCTTGAATCACTCTGGAGGACACCACGAGGAGCTGTGCTGAGTTAATATCAAGCTAAAAAGGCACGCTTTAGCGTGCTTTATAGCAGGGGGTTGAAAAGAGCTAGGAATTGACCCAAAATGGCCAATGGACTTCTAGTTTCTGGCTGATACCACTCCAAAATGGACAAATAGGCTGCTCAGTGCTTCCCACTCCCACTGGCAAACAAAGAAGCTTCCTTTTTCCAAATATGGATATGGAACAGTTACAGGAACCAAGACAAAGCCCAGGGATCAGCAAACTCTGATACTGGACTATTCTAGTTCAGTAAGGCGGGAAAACAAGAGATATTGTTTTGTTTTTTTTTTGTTTTTTTAGAAACAGAGAAGAAAAACAGTCAATAAATGCTTTAAATGCTATAAATCGGCTAGCGCACTTGAGTGTGTAGCCTACAGATACAATTTGCAACAATTGGAAACTTTAAAGTGCAAAAAACAGTTTAGACACAGTAAATCAGTTTAAATGCAGTAGCAAACAGGCGGAAATGCAGTCACTAGACAGTAAACAGTAGAAAAGCCACAATAATTATACTTATATCAGGAAAAAGTCACTCTTTTGCTCTCTGCTGCTTGAATCACTCTGCAGGACACCACGAGGAGCTGTGCTGAGTTAATATCAAGCTAAAAAGGCGCGCTTTGTGTGTGTTTGTGTGTGTGTCTGTGTGTGTGTGTGTGTGTGTGTATGTGTCTTTCTGTGTGTGTGTCTGTCTGTGTGTGTGTCTATTGTAATGTAGAGTCTTTCTTTGCATTCACAGGTGATGTAGGTGCGTTACGCTCCTGCGGTCCGTCTGATGTTAGTATCCCCACAGATACTAGCAGTGATGAACATATACATGAGGTACAGGCAGGGTTGTCAAGGGCTGAATCTGTGCCAATGGTTGCCATCCCAGCTATGTCCCCCACTTTCCCTCACACAGTTCTCATGCCAACACATACCCCATCACCAGTGGCCATAGAGGAAGGACAGTCAGCATGTGTTAGCTTGGAACAGGAATGTGTGGTGGCTACAGAAGGTGTGTCTCCACACCATGTTGTCAGTGTAATGACTGCAGATGTGCCACACAGGCATGTGGCCAGTAGTGCTCGTAGGAGGACCTCTGGCAGCCATGCACCTGCAGGACAGAGTGCAGCAGCTGGTGTCACCAGACGCATGTTCCAGACTGTAATGGCGGCACAGGCATGTGCTGAATGGCAGAACAGAGAAGGGCAGAGGCTTCCGAGGGCTGCTATCCATACTCTAAATGACAACATCCAGGCATTGGCAAATGTTCAACAGCAGAATGCTGATGTTCTGGACAGGCGATTGGGTGACATGGTCGGAATCCTTGACTGTGGCATGGCAATCCACGAGTGTGAGCTGTCTGTGCTGGAACATCTGGTAGGAGTGAGGCATAGGCCACGTGGAAGTAGGCCAGCTACACCACCTAGTGCAGGTCAACGTGAATGAGCCACTTCATATGTCCGCTCCCATAGTGCCGGTAGCAGTAGCAGTGCAGCTGGTGCTGCGCTATCCACACCAGGACACAGCAGGCCACGTGGACGTGGCCGTGACCATTCCCAGCGGGGACACGGTTCCAGTGGACATGTGTCATCGGACAGTAGCCAGTCTGTACCTCTGCCTGGTAGTGCCCGTGCAACCCCTGACAGGCACAGGTCCCGTGGCCATGCCTGGACACAGTGAGCTGTACATCCTGGTCTGTACAATCTGGAGCTGTCAATAATACCCCTGTGCAGGCCTGGCAAAGGCAGAACTGTGTGCACTCATACACGCACACAGCAAAAACCTCTGTAGAGCACTGCAACGCCCACATGCATAATGACCACACATGTCCAATCAGTTCACCGGCCCTTACCCACACACATGATGTCATCCACTGGTGCAGCCTATGCCCCTGGCAAACATTATCACCTTGTGCATATGATGATGCCTGTGCCGCATCCCTGTCATCCACACCGTCGGTGCAGGTACATGCTCAAATGGTCTGATGCACAGGGTGAACAGAATAGTGAGAGAAGTGTATATTACATTAGTTGTGTACTGTTGACACACATCAGGCATACCATGTAGTACAGGTTTATAATGCAGTGTTATATGTTCAAAGTATGTTTCTTGGTAACAACAGTAACAGCATGTTGGTAATGATGCCCTGGTTCCCTCTTTATTGTCTACTTGCATGTGCCAACAAGTAGCAGTGTTTGTAGTTTCCAATGTGTAAATGTGGAGTACTCACAGGCATGTATGGCAATACTAGCATGCTATACGTAGCATCAACCTGACTGTTAGAAAGGCTATCATACCACAGATGTCCACACATCTACTGATCCAGAAGCATGTGGGCTGTATAATAGGCTACAGTGGCTAGAGACATGACATCCATACCAGGTCACATCACAGGTATGTTGACATGGTGCGGGGGTTTACACAGCGGTCTGGCCAATGATAACGTTAGAGGCCACTTGATAGCATGAGGCCTCACTGTGTAGCAGTAATACCCTGTCACATTACAGGATGAGAACACACACAGACATACACAGAAACACACAGTAACATGCCCACACTCACAGGGTCAACAACACTATAATGCACACTTGATAGTGTTGAGGTGAGGACCCCTGCCTATGTGGTATTCACCCTCACAGTACTGTGCACCCACACAATGCGATACAAAGAATGAACATGTACACGTAGCCAGTAAGGCTGAGACCGCTGGCATCAACAGGGTAGTAGACTGCATCACCATGAGGGGTTAGGGATCCTATCTGTTCTGTATGGTAGCATACACCCTCACTCCATGCACCAGACAGCCATACATACATACACACACACACACACACACACACACACACACACACACACACACACACACACACACACTGTGGAGTCCACAAATGTCATTCACATACAGATAGCTGACATGTGTGTGATACACACACCACCCCCGCTCACGCCTCGTCATGCTTTCCACACTGCAGTATGTACAGATCTCTACAACAGTGTACAGGGGTGTGTAACAATTGGGATGTATTCCCCACCATATGTGGCATATACTGAAAAATCAAACTGTTGTACCACAGCCAAAATAAATTCGTGAACACAAATTCAGATAAAATACTGCGAGTCTATTTATTGAATAAAAACAAGCATAAAAATACTTGTTAAATTAAGAAACCTTTCGGTCCTATTGGTAGCAATGCAGACAGTGATCCTGAA
The DNA here is from genome assembly GCF_019279795.1 of Protopterus annectens. NCBI lineage: Eukaryota > Metazoa > Chordata > Ceratodontiformes > Protopteridae > Protopterus > Protopterus annectens. Next base: position 130,760,145 of record NC_056732.1, on the reverse strand, counting down.
ATGACAATTCTCACATTGCACCATACATTAAGGTAGATGGCCTTTGTTGTTTATATGTGGCATATATGGTCACACAAGCAAACACACATGGCAGTACTGTGAATGATACACCTGCTATATGATGATACGTCTGACAGACATGCAGCAGTACTGGCCGCATTATGTGTACCAACGCTACCTTTGGCAATTGCACTGCTATATGCACACGGGAGGATGTAAGTGTTACAGGTGTCAAGTGACTTATAGTCAGTAACACCCTGACCGCTGTGTAGGTTTTATGTCTTCACCATCAAGTAACAGTAACATAGTGTATTGTTTGCACATGTAATGTTAGGATGGCTTGTGACACACCTGTGAGCCTTCCTCGGCAAACATCCATCTGAAAAGGTGGATCACCACTTTATGTACACACATCCATCCATACCTGATGTACAGCCTACCATACTGTCAGTATTTCACCATATACAGGTGTTGATGATGGTGCTGCATTGTAACTGCATGTTGTAGTTAGGCACAGATGAATTACATACATCAGCTACTACACATGCATGGTAGCTGCATGCACACCACTACATGTACATATGTGTTGGTCCTACATGCCTGTCATGTAGCCATGTTTGTATGCATTGCAATTTGTGGACATGTGTGATGACATACATAACACATGGACTGTTGTATGATATGATGGGTGTCATGGGTAACTAGTGCAGAGGGAATGTTTCCTCAGTCAACATTGCTACCTCATGTACTGTTAGCATTCAACAGTCATGGACCTACCTTCCATGTGCATGCATGTGATTGCTGTAGCAACTTGTCTGCACGGAGGACAGCAAAAGTTATGCTATGTACATATGTGTTGTGTGTGTGGTCCATGCACATATCCACTGTGATTACATGTATGTCATATCCAAACATGTGTGTTCTTTGGTGTACAGTGACAGTCATCTGTCACAGCTGTGTAAGACCCAAGGCCCCTGTTATGTGTAGAGCCGACCTGGTTATATACAGTGGTGTCATTGCATTGCATAACACATGATGGAACCCTGTCAGTACATGTGTAGTCTGCACAGTTGCTGTAGACCTATGTACAGTCCACTGGTCATGAGTCACACGGTGTTGTGGTAATGTATGGATGTGTGTTGCTGGTCCAAGGACATGGTGATGTCTGAGGGCTACATAGTAGAATGCGGCGTTTACCTCTGTGATCTGCACCTGAGACATCTGTGATGGCTCTTGAGTGTGTACTGGTCAGTACATGTGAGTGGCTTTCGGGTACGTGGGGACAGTAACACCATACTGTGCCCTTTCGTGTTTAGAGTCCATGTGCATGCATTTCAGCCCTTTGCTACTGCTAAATGTGTGAGTATGCCCAGTACGCTGTTGTGTAGATGGACACACAGTAAATTCCAAACTGTGCCCTTCCGTGTTTAGAATCCGTGTGCATGCAAGACAGCCCTTTGCAACTGCTAAGTGCGTGAGCATGTCCAGTAGGCCATTGTGTAGATGGACACACAGTACATTCCAAACTGTGCCCTTCCCTGTTTAGAATCTGTGTGCATGCAATATAGCTGTTCACTTCTACTAAGTGTGTCGCTTCTACTAAGTGTGTGAGCATGCACAGTACACCATTGTGTAGATGGACACACAGTACCTTCCAAACGGAAGTGTGATACTAAGTGTGTGAGCATGCCCAGTGACACTTTATGTCAGTGATGTGCCTCTATGTATGGGCATGGCCATTGACATCCTGTATAGCGATGGTGGTCATTCAGGCAACAGATGTCCATACCCCACATCAGGATGGATTTCTACATTGAACACACTGGTTGACTGTCTTGAAGGGTGTACTGTCTGTGGCGCGTCTCGTATCTATGTAGTCTTGTAATAGTGCTCCATAGATAGGCAGTTGTCTCACTCACACCATTGCTGTGTGTTTGTCTATGTCTACCTTGGGACAGTAAAATGCTTTTAGACTGCTCACTCTCTATACATTCCCTATCGGCATCTCTGCCTTTGCGGATGATGTCATCCACCTAGAAGTATGCCTCTGGGAGTGCTGTGTTCCAGTAATCTTGGTAGCATGTTCTGTAACTGCGTAATGCTGTAGTGTGATAAGGTAGTTAGATGTATGTTCGACTGCCAGCCCTGCCGTGTGTGTGTGTGTGTGTGTGTGTGTGTGTGTGTGTGTGTGTGTGTGTGTGTGTGTTTCCTGCTGCCTGGGGACAGAGTAATGCTTTTAGACGGCTCACTCCACATACATTCCATATCAGCGTCTTTGCCTTTGCGGATGATGTCATCCACCTAGAAGTATGACTCTGGGAGTGCTTTGTACCAGTAATCTCAATAGCGCTTTCTGTAACTGCATGATGCTGTAGTGTGATAAGGTAGTTAGGTGTATATTCAACTCCCAGCCCTGCCAAGTGTGTGTGTGCTTCCAGCTGCCTGGGGACAAATTAATGCTTTTAGACGGCTCACTCCACATACATTCCCTATCAGCGTCTTTGCCTTTGTGGATGATGTCATCCACCTAGAAGTATGACTCTGGGAGTGCTTTGTACCAGTAATCTCAATAGCACATTCTGTAACTGCATGATACTGTAGTGTGATAAGGTAGTTAGGTGTATATTCAACTCCCAGCCCTGCCAAATGTGTGTGTGTGCTTCCAGCTACCTGGGGACAAATTAATGCTTTTAGATGGCTCACTCCACATACATTCCCTATCAGCATCTTTGCCTTTGCAGATGATGTCATCCACCTAGAAGTATGCTTCTGGGAGTGCTGTGTTCCAGTAATCTCGATAGCGCATTCTGTAACTGCGTAATGCTGTAGTGTGATAAGGTAGTTAGGTGCATGTTCGACTCCCAGCCCTGCCAAGTGTGTGTGTGTGTGTGTGTGTGTGTGTGTGTGTTTCCAGCTGCCTGGAGACAGAGTAATGCTTTTAGATGGCTCACTCCACATACATTCCCTATCAGCGTTGTTGCCTTTGCGGATGATGTCATCCACCTAGAAGTATGCCTCTGGGAGTGCTGTGTACCAGTAATCTCGATAGTGCGTTCTGTAACTGCGTAATGCTGCAGTGTGATAAGGTAGTTAGGTGTATGTTCGACTCCCAGCCCTGCCAAGTGTGTGTCTGTGTTTTTCCAGCTGTCTGGGGACAGAGTAATGCTATTAGATGGCTCACTCCCCATACATTCCCTATCGGCATCTTTGCCTTTGCGGATGATGTCATCAACCTAGATGTATGCCTGTGGGAGTGCGGTGATGCTGGAACTCAGTAGCATGTTCTGTTACTGCATAATGCTGTAGTGTGGTAGACTAGACAGGTAGGTGCTCGATTCCAAGGCATGGCAGGTGTGTGTGTTTGGCAGTTATACCGTATGTGTTGGTATCTGTGGGTGGCTAGCTGGGGGATGTGTTCAATGTGTTTTGTTACTGACCTATATAGTGTCCACAGCCAGCATATTCTGCCAAGACACTGGGTTGTCAACACATACATTCGCCAATAGGTCTGGTGAGTAACTGTCAGCAGCCCTACTCTTACCCTTGATACAGTCTGACCTGTGTGACGCAACATAACACACGTGATTTGATAGTAACAACACTACATGATGCAGGTGGCACATGTAGTTTCCTTTTCATTCCTGTCTAATGAATTGCTGTCATGTGGTCCACTGTTGTGATATAACTGCCATATCTACATATGTGTGTACATGTATATGTGTGTATGTATGTATATATATATATATATATATATATATATATATATATATATATATATATATATATATCCATGTATATATGTATACAAATAATATATATAATATATGTAGATGTAGAGGTGGACATAGATGTGAACATATATGTCTGGGGACATCAGCACTATTGAATGTTTGTGTCGGATGATCTGTACGTGATAACCTGGGATCTATGTATATCTGCCATGGCATGGTGGTAATGCACATCGTCTGTAATGTGCAGGGCCACGGGTTGTAGTCGTGTAGACACCGGTTATTTTGCTGCTGAGAAGACCATGGGACATCGAATATGGTGCTAGTAAGGCACCTGTTGCCAGTTGTGTACAGACCTGAGCGACACTGAGCAGTGGTTGTTAATTTGGAGGTTCGGTATGGGTAATATAACTATTCATTACAAGACTATACTATGCAGATGAGGTTGACTATAGTGTATCACATTTATCACCAGGGTGTTCTGCTGGTCCCTGGAGTGTATGTGTGTAGTCAGCTGGGTGCAGGTCTCGAATATAGTTGACAGCATGGGAGGGGGGTCAGGCATACTGTACGTACATTGCAGAACTGTGCCTCGGGAGTGCTCCTGCCTTAGCACACCTAAGCTAGGTGTGTGTCGATACCTGCCTGGTGACATTGGGAGGGATGACAGCAGTGGTGGGGTAGTCAGGGTGTACAGGCTGCACAAACAGGTGTTGATCAGCACAATCAGAAGATAACCTGGCCAGCCTGCACATGAACAGTACAGTAATGTGAGCAAGCAGCATACACACAGGTTTTGTCCGCACTCTACACCACCGGTGTATACCTGTGGGGATATTTCATGGCACAGTCCAACCAAATGAGGCGGGCTGCAGCAGGCAACATATACCAACATGTGCAGGAGGCTGGGGCAGTGAGGATGTGTATGCTGCCAAACAACCCTTACTGGGGTGACATAAGACTTTATAGACCGAGGGTGACTTACCAGGGGCTACATGGGCTGGGGATAGTGGAGCACTATGGGGTGCACAGAGACCTCCTACAACAGCTTGTTGACCTGTGCCTGCCACACCTGACACATCAAACAGGCCGAGGGAAACACATCACAGTGGATACCATGGTATGTGTTGGCCTAGGTGTACTAGCCACAGGTACCTCACACAGCACAACTGGGGATATCATGGGTATCTCACAGGCATCTGCATCCAGAGTATTGCACCAGTTCACAGACGCCATGTCAACACATGCTAGTAAGCATGTACATGTCCTCAACACACGTGATTAGTAGACCAGCAATATGCATCTGTTCAACCACATGGATGACTACCCTGGGGTACTGGGTGCTATAGCCTGCACACACATACACATCGTAGCACCACCTGGTGAGCTGGGTAGGGCCTACAGTCACTGCAGGGGCATACCCTCCAACAGCTAGGCCATATGCGATGGCCAGGGCATGAGATTGAATGTGTGTGCTGTCTGGCCTGGAAGCTATGATGTGTCCGATATATGGCTTCTGACATAGCTGTAGCACACTAATGCCAATATGGACATCCCTTAGAGTCTCCTAGTAGGGGATGCTGGGTAAACACTGGTGTCGTGGCTGATGACACCCATCAGCAATGCACACACACCTGAACACTCACACCATACTGAGGCAGATGCACAGGCAAGATATATACTTGTGCAAGTGTTTGGGATGCTCAGTTCACAGTTGTGGTATCTGGACACATCCGTTGGAGCTCTGCAGTATTCACAAGCTACATGCATACAATTTGCTATGGTATTTGCTATGCTACACAATCTTATCCTGCAGTAACAGTTGCAGCAGGAACAGCATGGGGCAGGGCCACACAGCTCAACACCACTACCAAGGCCTGTACAGGCACAGTGTGACTTGGTGAAGGAACTACCTGAGCAGGGCACAGTCGGCGAAAGCCTGTGCAAAGTATGACCTGCCCTTGGCAAAGAGGCAACACAAGGCATATGCACTGACACAGTAGGTACCCACGAATTTCCTCTCTCTGACTCGCACACAGTACAATGGATATGAAACATGACACTACCTGTGCTTGGCCATGTATAGGAGGTGAAGTGTGTGCATCCAACATAGGCAGCACTCCAGCACCGTCCTCAAGTCTGGAACACACCCAGGGTATGTCTATTGACCTAACAAGTGGCAGTTGTATTAGAATGTGTAGGTACCCATTGCTATGGTATGTATGTGAGCAAACAAGTGACTGTGGCAGCAGACAGTACACATCAATAGTGACACCATGACCTCTGTAGCACATACGGGGGTCACAATGGTAGTCTGCAGTACACAGGGTGTCCTAACCCACTGCAGATTATGGGCTGACCATCATGTGTGTCCATACAGCCTGCACACGTTCCATGCAGCTGGACAGATGTGGACCAATACAGACAAATGATATACGATGGCCTATGGATATGCCCAATGAATGACCCCAACCCCCTAAGACACACACAGACTACAGCAGGCCAGGCAGTTTGATGTAGGTTGTGTAAGCTAGGACATCCAACACCACTGTGCTGGTAATTAAAACTGGGAACTGACGTACCCTGGTATCCCTCCAACCAGCAATTTAGGTAGGTCCACACACTGACATGGAGTACCCGGCATACCAGTACAGTAGCGGCAGATGTGTACAACTGTTGGCTGTGCCCCCCGTCAAACCTACACATGTGAGAGTCATGTGCGCCACCCACAATGCTGTGTAGGACTGTGGTTGTGGTTGGATGTCCCCCCATGCTATGCAGACATGCAGCAACTGTCAATGCCACATGACCATTAGCTACCCTGCAGACACAGCATGACACCTGTCTGTATAGAATGGAGGGGTCAGCAACACAGTACTAACTATCTGGACATGTGACATATGCTATACAGTTGACCATACCTGGCATGCTCACACACATGACGGTATGACGGTAATGTCGGTCGACAACATGCGTAACAGTCATACTGGGCATGCTCACAAACTGAAACACAGGACGGCCAGGCATGCATACACCAGTGGTCTGGACATATCTGCCAGTACATTGCTATACTGTTGGATGTCTGCGCTGTATGGTGTGTGTGTGGTCTATTGTCTGTACATATGCCATGGTCTGTTGTTAATTCACATGAGCTATGTGTGTACGGTACTTCTACCATCACGTGTATAGGGCCGTTCTTTGTTTGCGGACAGGCCGACGCCTTTGGATACAGACTGGGTAAGGCACATTCCAGCAGGTGGGAGCAGTTGTGCGTGGGTTTGCACAGTGTTAAGCACTGCTGACCTGTGGTCACAGCACCTTATACATGTTTAGACTCCACATTTCTTTGACAGTGCACTACTGGCATACTGGTAGACAAACACTCTTACAGCCGCTCACTCACCGACATTTCTGCTTACATTTGTTACTCACGCTGGGTGTGTGCAGTCCCTTGTGATGTGTATTACATCGGAATACATGACTACATTATCAGGTATGTATAACCATTTTGCGATGGCAGGCGTTCGACTGTATGGACTCAGCGGCCTGTCCAGTGACGTAATCATATTATATGCGTGTTTCTCATATGATCTGCTCCCATCTGCCTGATACATGGGAACCGATACACTGCAATGCTGACATGTGACTTGAGTTTGTTAACGCAGCTGTCTGCCGAGTCATGCTACCACATACCTACTGCACGTTGTCCACCTTTCAGATTGCACGATGGGAGACTGTAGGAGTGACACCTTTCCCACTTTGCATGGGACAGTCCCTCATTACGCATATCTCATGTGACAATACCAGAACTCTCCACCAATCGGGGACACATTTCTACAGAATCAGGGACAGGTCAAGAAAAAATCAGGGACACTTTTACAAAAGTAGTGCTATTAACTTCAAACATTGACAGAATCAGAGTATATGACTTAATACACATATTCTGAAGTAACAGTTATTTATAACTCTTACTTATTGTCATTAGTCAGTAAGTGTAATTCACCACCTTTCCTTCAACAGCCACTAATTTTAGGAGGGATTAAGAGGTACAGAGTTAAACTTTCAGTCAAACTCAGGGACGTACCTG